>NW_027197355.1:22500-55000 GCF_038502225.1 Cherax quadricarinatus
ATTAGAAAATTTACGAATTTTATTTATGATCAATAAGAGGCACAGGCACTGGGTTGTATCAAAGTCTGTTGCAAAATAAGAACATGAGCCCACTTGATGAATGGGCCGCAGTACAACGTTGCAATATACCGTACTCATCTTAAATGTTGCATTATTGTCAACGTGTGAGTTTATTTTTGCCAGTGGTTAGAGTTTATTCCACTTCTGTGATTGAAAATAAAAACATGTAAAAGAAACACACACATGTAAAAGAAAGCCAGAAATCAGGCCTAGGCCTAGGCCTGATTTCTTCCTAACGTCCAACCATTTTCGCTCATGAATCTGTCAATCCCATGTTTTATGTTTTTTAAATAATTTCTTCACTGATAATATTGACCACTTTCATCAACTCATCTACAACTATTAATAAGCCTGAACTTTCATATTCTTTCTAAATCTGATTTTATTAAATTTGAATCCTTTGTTTGAAGTTCTGTATTGGTTACATATTTATAGCTCATTATTTACACTCACCAAATTCATTATGTTCTTCGTTATAGACACCGCACTCGTAATGTAATGTTCTACGTCTTTTAAATAAGAAGATTCAATGATTTGAAACAGTCCTCAACAGAGTATAGACTCAGTGTTCTCAACATTGGGTACAGGATAGTACATCATGGTATGGCGATACAGACAAGATATAGAAAATGATACTCATGTACGTTCAGGACATTTACTAAAAGAATGTTTTGTCATTTACAAACTTAGTGTAGAAGCACTTAAGAAAGCGTAGGAGTGTATATATAATACCATGTTGGGTGTGTGTGGCAAGATATTTACAGAGGAAACTGTAAGATATCTGTGGCTTAGGATCCAAGAATATATATACGCTTGCAGCCATGACTACTGTAGGAACTCCAGTGTCCAGCAGAAACGATGTTGAACACCTTTTGAAGTTAAACAAGAGCATTTTAGGAATACAATTATGGAGGGACAGTGCAGCCGCCTTCCTTACCCGTACTGGAAGGTCTCTCTAAAACTCACTCATTCCCACCCACATATCTGTCCAACCTATTTTCGAAGATACTCAAAGAATTAGCTTCAACAAACCTAATAGACGTTTCGACAAGCAGTGGCTTTTTCACAACAATACAGGTACCAAAAAAATGAAGAGTGAAGGGCTTGAAGACGAGGTAATCAGTCCGTTAGTCTACGAGCAAGTGTTCAGAACCGCAGTCTTGACGAATCTGAAGCCCTGGAGGAAGAAGTGGGCTTATATACCGGAGTCAGATGAATTGCAGCAGGCGAAGGCATTGTCACCGGTAGGCGGGAACTCATAATGGAGGTGGGCTATGCCCAAGAATTGGGCCAGAGGTAGTAAGCAGTTGTGGAGATTTCTTTTGTACAAAGATTTCATAGTGTTGCTGTGCCTGACAAGTATCATAAAATCAGTGGTATATAATACCGACAAATTGAAGAATTAGACACATGTGGGTATCTTTATTATGTTGGTGGGTATCTTTATTATGTTGGTGGGTATCTTATTATGTTGGTGGGTATCTATTATATTGGTGGGTATCTTCATTATGTTGGTGGGTATCTTTATTATGTTGGTGGGTATCTTATTATGTTGGTGGGTATCTTATTATGTTGGTGGGTATCTTATTATGTTGGTGGGTATCTTTATTATGTTGGTGGGTATCTTATTATGTTGGTGGGTATCTATTATATTGGTGGGTATCTTCATTATGTTGGTGGGTATCTTCATTATGTTGGTGGGTATCTTTATTATGTTGGTGGGTATCTTATTATGTTGGTGGGTATCTTATTATGTTGGTGGGTATCTTTATTATGTTGGTGGGTATCTTTATTATGTTGATGGGTATCTTTATTATGTTGGTGGGTATCTATTATATTGGTGGGTATCTTTATTATGTTAGTGGGTATCTTTATTATGTTGGTGGGTATCTTTATTATGTTAGTGGGTATCTTTATTATGTTGGTGGGTATCTATTATATTGGTGGGTATCTTTATTATGTTAGTGGGTATCTTTATTATGTTGGTGGGTATCTTTATTATGTTGGTGGGTATCTTTATTATGTTGGTGGGTATCTTTATTATGTTGATGGGTATCTTTATTATGTTGGTGGGTATCTTTATTATATTGGTGGGTATCTTTATTATGTTGGTGGGTATCTTTATTATGGTGGTGGGTATCTTTATTATGTTGGTGGGTATCTTTATTATGTTGATGGGTATCTTTATTATGTTGGTGGGTATCTTTATTATGTTGGTGGGTATCTTTATTATGTTGGTGGGTATCTTTATTATGTTGATGGGTATCTTCATTATGTTGATGGGTATCTTTATTATGTTGGTGGGTATCTTTATTATGTTGGTGGGTATCTTTATTACGTTGGTGGGTATCTTTATTATGTTGGTGGGTATCTTTATTGTATTGCTGGGCATCTTTATTATGTAGACATAATTTTCACGTGTCTAATTCTTCAACTTATCGGTATTATATACCATTTATGTTGTAAACGCTAATAACTAATGCTAAGCATTAGTTATTAGCGTTTACAACATAAATGCTATGCATTGGTTGTTAGGGTTTTATACGTTTTTCAAGAGAGTGAAGGTTCACGGCTCTTAGTCTTTGCTCGTATGAAAGATTTTTTATTCAGTGGATTAGTTTTATCACCATTTTATGTACCTTTTGTAGTTTGAGAACCAAAGCAGAGCTGCAGTATCTGAGTGAGACCTTACTGATGACGTATTGAGCTGTAGTATAATCTTTGGACTGAATATTAAAATGGTATAAAATACCGAGAATTTGTTAGGTAAGACACATATGCAACAGTTAGGTATCTTTATTTTAAGGGTGATGGAGTGATTACATTGTCTTCACGTCTCTTCCGCTTCTATCAACTTTTCTGTACTCGACTGAAGAAGCCTACTGTGTAGGCGAAACGTTTCGAAATAAAGATACTTAACTGTTGCACATGTGTCTTACCTAACAATCTCTGGACTCCTGTTTCTTATATTTATAATGTTTTTTTTAGTTAATATATTTATGTATAAGATAAATTTTTCTAGATTTTTTTCCTGTAAAACTGGACTTTAATGAGGAAAATATTCGGTGAGCTGTCACCAGCCAATAACAGAACACTATTGCCTTCGAGTTGGAAGTTTTATCTGTTTTCTTTTTTGTCCTTGACTATGTTTCAACAGTGTTTTGAAATACTGGGTGGACATAAGAGAAGCAATTCATAAGATGCCGAAAGTGTGTCTGTTTGTTTTTATCATATACGAAGCTTGCGTCTCCCTTACCTGGAGAGAGTTCCGGGGGTCAACGCCCCCGCTGCCCGGTCTGTGACCAGGCCTCCTTAGGTCAGTGTCCCAGGATGCGACCCACACCAGTCGACTAACACCCAGGTACCCATTTTACTGATGGGGAACATAGACAACAGGTGGAAAGAAACACGTCCAATGTTTCTACTCTGGCTGGGAATCGAACCCAGGCCCTCGCCGTGTGAAGCCAGAGCGTTAACCACCAGGCCACCAGAGGTGTGAGTTACATGGTCTAAGTCGATGCTTAGCTAGTCAAAAATCTTCAGAACACTCAAATATTAATTAAGTCTTCGTGTATTAGCTGTTTTCTCGCGACTCTTTAGTGCATAGTTATTATTCAGTTTTATATCACTTATCGTCTTTTAAGCATTAGTTATAAATGCTTATCATAGGCTTTACTTTGTGCATTATGTTTATGCGAAAAAAGCATTCAAATTAAGAGATGTATTCTGTGCAGTCATTGCTGTGTGAGGTCAGTGTGTGTGATGTCAGCATTATGCAACTAGTGAGGAATGAAGAAACTAAATAACGAGGAGGCAGTGTGAAAGGTATAATTCAAAGTGTGAAGATTGGTTTGTTGAGAAGGGATAGCATTAAACCCATAGGAGTCATTCAGCTCCTGGGGAATGGGAGGCATCAAGAGGAAGACAGTTGGACTTCCCTGACTAACCACTGGTAATACGACCTATATTATGTTAGGTAAATGGATCCAAGAACAATTAATTATTAGGTGTCCCGGAAACGGGACCTTTAAGAGTTTCTCCAGCCTTTTGCCTTTTTTATTTTGCTTGAAATTTGAGAAGGCCTCATTAGATCGTCTTCAGATTTTCACTGTTTGTGTAAGGTAATCAGGTACAAATTCATGGAGCAATTGATGTGTGCAGGTTACTTCTGACCAGAGTAATTGAACTTATTCCCAGCATCATGACATAGCTTTTATAACCTCCCAGACTCTCAGCAGACTCGAGACTCAGCTCCTGGCCCCGCCTCTTCACTGACCGCTACTGGGTCCTCCCTCTCCCTGCTCCATGAGCTTTATCATACCTCGTCTTAAAACTATACATGGTTCCTGCCTCCACTACATCACTTGCCAGACTATTCCACTTCCTAACAACTCTGTGGCTGAAGAAATACTTCCTAACATCCCTCTGACTCATCTGAGTCTTCAGCTTCCAATTGTGACCCCTTGTTTCTGTGTCCCATCTCTGGAACATCCTGTCTCTGTCCACCTTATCTATTCCACGCAGTATTTTGTATGTCGTTATCATGTCTCCCCTGACCCTCCTGTCCTCCAGTGTCGTCAGACCGATTTCCCTTAACCTTTCTTTGTAGGACATTCCCCTTAGCTCTGGAACTAGCCTTGTTGCAAACCTTTGCACTTTCTCTAATTTCTTGACGTGCTTGACCAGGTGTGGGTTCCAAACTGGTGCTGCGTACTCCAGTATGGGCCTGACGTACACAGTGTACAGTGCCTTGAACGATTCCTTACTGAGGTATTGGAACGCTATTCTCAGGTTTACCAGGCTCCATTATGCCGCAGCAGTTATCTGGTTAATGTGTGCTTCTGGCGACGTGCTCGGTATTATACTCACCCCAAGATCTCTCTCCATGAGTGAGGTTTGCAGTCTTTGGCCACCTGGCCTATACTCTGTCTGCGGTCTTCTTTGCCCTTCCCCGATCTTCATGACTTTGCATTTGGCGGGGTTAAATTCTAGGAGCCAGCTGCTGGACCAAACGTCCAGCCTGTCCAGGTCTCTTTGTAGACCTGTCTGGTCCGCATCTGATTTAATTCTCCTCATTAACTTCACATCATCTGCAAACAGGGACACTTCTGAGTCTATCCCTTCCGTCATGTCATTCACATATACCAAGAATAGCACTGGTCCCAGGACTGACCCCTGTGGGACCCCGCTCGTCACAGGCGCCCACTGTGATACCTCATCACGTACCATGACTCGCTGTTGCCTCCCTGTCAGGTATTCTCTGATCCATTGCAGTGCCCTTCCTGTTATACGTGCCTGATCCTCTAGCTTCTGCACTAATCTCTTGTGAGGAACTGTGTCGAAGGCCTTCTTGCAGTCCAAGAAAATGCAATCAACCCACCCCTCCCTCTCATGTCTTACTTCAGTTACCTTGTCATAAAACTCCAGTAGGTTTGTGACACAGGATTTGCCTTCCATGAATCCATGCTGGCTGTCGTTTATAACCTTGTTCCGTTCCAGGTGCTCCACCACTCTCCTCCTGATAATCTTCTCCATGACTTTGCATACTATACACGTCAGTGACACTGGTCTATAGTTTAGTGCTTCGTTTCTGTCTCCTTTCTTAAAGATGGGGACTACATTTGCCATCTTCCATACCTCAGGTAGTTGCCCAGTTTCAAGGGATGTGTTGAAGATTGTGGTTAGTGGCACACATAGTGTCTCTGCTCCCTCTCTAAGGACCCACGGAGAGATGTGCGGCCCCACTGCCTTTGAGGTATCAAGGTCACTTAGAAGCTTCTTCACCTCCTCGGTTGTGTGTATTTCATCTATCACTTGTTGGTATATCCCTTGTTGGTGTACCTCTTTGTTTTGTCTTTCCAGTGTCCCTTCTGCCTCCACTGTAAATACTTCCTGAAATCTCATGTTGAGCTCCTCACATACTTCTTGGTCGTTTCTTGTGAGTTCCCCACCTTCTTTCCTCAGCCTGATTACCTGGTCCTTGACTGTTGTCTTCCTCCTGATGTGGCTGTAAAGCAGTTTCGGGTTAAACTTGACTTTCGATGCTATGTCGTTTTTGTACTGCCGCTGTGCATACTCGTTTCTGGCTCGTTGACTAATTTCTTTATTTTCCTGGGTCCTTTGCCTTCTGTACTTTTTCCATTCTCTGTTGCACTTAGTTTTTGCCTCCCTACACCTTCGAGTAAACCAAGGGTTCATTCTGGTCTTTCCATTATTTATGTTATTCTTGGGAACAAACCTTTCCTCTGCCTCCTTGCATTTTGTTGTTACGTAGTCCATCATTTCGTTTACTGACTTTCCTACCAACTCTCTTTCCCACTGAACCTCCTGCAGGAAGGTCCTCATACCTGTGTAGTCCCCCCTTTTATAGTTTGGCTTTTCCCTTTCTACTCCTGTTACCCTCTCCACTTGTAGCTCTACGATGTATTCAAAGCTCAGAACCACGTGGTCACTAGCTCCAAGGGGCCTTTCATATGTGATGTCCTCAATGTCTGAGCTACTCAGGGTGAACACAAGGTCCAGTCTTGCTGGTTCATCCTCCCCTCTCTCTCTGGTAGTGTCCCTAACATGTTGGTGCATGAGGTTTTCCAGTACCACATCCATCATCTTGGCTCTCCATGTTTCGGGACCCCCATGTGGCTCCAGGTTTTCCCAATCAATCTCCCTGTGGTTGAAGTCGCCCATAACCAGTAACTTTGCTCTACTCGAGTGAGCTCTTCTTGCCACCTCAGCTAGTGTGTCCACCATTGCTCTGTTGCACTCATCATATTCCTCTCTTGGCCTCCTGCAGTTCTGTGGTGGGTTATACATCACTGCAATGACTGACTGAACTGTACCTATGTTCTCCATTTCTCCAATCTCGTCCATTCATTCCATTTCCTGATATCCCCATCGGTTTTCCATGAGCAGTGTAACCCCCTCCTCCCTCTCTGCTCCTTTTATCCTTCCTCTGGATTTTACATCCGGGTGGGAAGATTGCGTTTGTTATTGTCCCAGTGAGTTTTGTTTCTGTGACTGCTATGATGTCTGGGGACATCTCCTTGATTCTTTCATGCCACTCCTCACATTTATTCGTTATTCCATCTGCGTTCGTGTACCAAACCATCAACTTCTTTTCTATAACTGTGGTCTGGGGAGAATGGTGGGTAAGGAGGAGCAGGTGCCCTGGCGGGGGCCTATAACGGGTTGCTGTGGGGGTTAGGTCTGTGGTGTGGGGGTGGGGGCAGAGGGCCTATGGGGGGTTTCAGTGGGGGTGGGGGTTGTGGTGAGGGGGATGGGGCAGAGGGCCTATGGGGGTTACAGTGGGGGGGGGGTGGTGGTGAGGGAGATGGGGATAGAGGGTACAGTGTGTGGGTTGCTGTGGGTTACTGTGGGGGTGGGGTTTGTGGTGAGGGGGATGGGGCAGAGGGTACAGTGTGTGGGTTGGGGTGGGGTTTGTAGTGAGGGGGATGGGGGCAGAGGGTACAGTGAGTGGGTTTTGGATTAGGTTGTTTGATTACATTGGGGTTGCCACGGTTGGGTTCCTTCTGTGGGTGGTACTGAAGGAGGTTGTGTTTGTTCTTCCACCTGGGTCAGGTTACCACTGCTCCCCTCTTTCCTTGCCTCCCATTCCTCCTTGCAACGTTGTACCCTCTCTTTCAGTATCATCCTTTCTTCTTGTGTTCTGTCTCGGTCGAGGTACACACTCTGGTACTCCGGTTTGTCCCTTAGGCGTGCTTTCTCCTGCAGGATCCGGTTTCGAGCTGACTCTGCCTTGAAAATCACTTTGACTGGACGCTTTTTACCTCTCGCAAACCACCCAATTCTCCGAAAATTTGTCAGCTGGGTCATGTCATCCTCTCCTATTGCTTTCATGATGCTTTCAATCATTTTTTTTCTCCTGTTTTCTTGCTTCGTAAGTTTCCCCTTCTACTTCTTGGAGCCCATAGACAAAAACTGCCCTCTCCCGTTCGTCCTCCCACTGTACTTCCCTGAGCATCCTCTGAGATGACTTAGTTCCTGCCACTGACGCATTTCTTCTTACTGTCTCTTCCCTATCCAGTGTCCCTGTGCTTAGCTGTTCCTGGACACAACAGCTGTCTGCTAGAGCCTCTGCATATAGCTTAGAACCTTCATTGTCATTGATCCCCTCATTTGTTCCTGTTGTTCTCCCTGTCTTTTCCCGAGCCCCATTTGGGTCTGATAGAGTCATCGCATATAGTATAGCTCGTTTGTTCCCTACAGTCCCCTCATCTATTACTGATGTAGCAGTTCTTGGTGTCGTGGCTGTACTGTCCTTTGGCCTCAGCTATTTTCTCTTCCATTTTCTTGCCGAGCTCTTCCAGCCTCCTCCCCCACTCCTCCTCCCTTCTCGTGAGCTCTGCCTCCCAGTCTTCTCTAAAGGAAAGTGTGGGTGTTGGAGTGAGTATGTGAGATGTATCCGTGTCCATATCACACTGTGTAAAAACTCTATGCACATAAAGGGCCCCAAAATATGGAATTCATTACCAGAAGACACTAAAGTAACCCAGTCTGAAAATCAATTTTAGACTCTTCTCAAAAGCCACTTAATCACCCTAGACTAAATGCTCAGTACTCAGTATTCCCATATCATAATTTAAATAATTACTTTTGAACCTTTTATCCATTGTCGACAGGAATGTAACTGAATCGTTGTTTCACAAAAAACATTTTTTGAATATATGAATATATCTTTTGTTTTATATAAATTAGATTCACTTATAATTAATAGATCTACTGTTCAACTATGATATAATTCTTTTGTGTTAAGTAGTCTGTAAGCCAATAATGTTAAGTTGGCCCATAATGCTTAGGCATAACAGAGGCTCTCTGCATTGCAACCCATTATTGTAAATACATAAACTCAATGTACTATTTGCGAAGACATAAATAAATAAATAAATAAATAAATAGGGTAGGGTGTGTGTGTGTGCGTTACTATCCTGCCTCGGCGAGCCAAGCGAGGGGAGAGGGAGGAGGAGAGGGAGGGATAATCTCACTGCCAGGCGTTTGGGCCTGTCCTAGGCTCTCCACGTGCATGCTGCTATGTACCGAGAGAGCCTGTACCGAGAGTACCGTGCCTATGCCTTTGCACCTACTCGTGTATACCTGGATCTATACTTACTGAGTAAACACCTGTGCACCTACTCGTGTATACCTGGAGCTATACTTACTGAGTAAACACCTGTGCACCTACTCGTGTATACCTGGAGCTATACTTACTAAGTAAACACCTGTACACCTACTCGTGTATACCTGGAGCTATACTTACTTACTGAGTAAACACCTGTGCACCTACTCGTGTATACCTGGATCTATACTTACTAAGTAAACACCTGTGCAACTACTCGTGTATACCTGGATCTATACTTACTTACCGAGTAAACACCTGTGCACATAGTCGTGTATACCTGGAGCTATACTTACTAAGTAAACACCTGTGCAACTACTCGTGTATACCTGGAGCTATACTTACTGAGTAAACACCTGTGCACCTACTCGTGTATACCTGGAGCTGTACTTTCTTATTAACATCTGTGCACCTACTTGTGTATTCCTAGAGCTATACTTGCTGAATAAACACCTGTGTACCTACTCATGTATATCTGGAGTTATACATACTAAATAAACAATGTTAGTGTTACTTGTCCAACCTTACTGTCTGCACGTGCACTACAGTGCCTCTGGTCCCCACCTTTATTCCCCTTCCCCAGTTCTACTCCTCTGTTTAGTGATTACTGCCCTAAGTATGATATTCAGCCCTCCAGAGCAGGGTTTATGACCCTCAGCTATCAGTAATATACAGGGACAATATCCCAGCAACCACAAAAAGGCTATACGTCACGTCTGGCAGGCCTGCACTGCTTCACTCATGCGCTTGTGTGTGTGTGTGTGTGTGTGTGTGTGTGTGTGTGTATGTGTGTGTGTATGTGTGTGTGTGTGTGTGTGTGTGTGTGTGTGTGTGTGTGTGTGTGTGTGTGTGTGTGTGTGTGTGTGTGTGTGTGTGTGTGTGTGTGTGTGTGTGTGTGTGTGTGTGTGTGTGTGTGTGTGTGTGTGTGTGTGTGTGTGTGTGTGTGTGTGTGTGTGTGTGTGTGTGTGTGTGTGTGTGTGTGTGTGTGTGTGTGTGTGTGTGTGTGTGTGTGTGTGTGTGTGTGTGTGTGTGTGTGTGTGTGTGTGTGTGTATGTGTGTGTGTGTGTATGTGTGTGTGTGTGTGTGTGTGTGTGTGTGTGTGTGTGTGTGTGTGTGTGTGTGTGTGTGTGTGTGTGTCTGTGTGTGTGAGTGTGTGTGTGTGTGTGTGTGTGTGTGTGTGTGTGTGTGTGTGTGTGTGTGTGTGTGTGTGTGTGTGTGTGTGTGTGTGTGTGTGTGTGTGTGTGTGTGTGTGTGTGTGTGTGTGTGTGTGTGTGTGTGTGTGTGTGTGTGTGTGTGTGTGTGTGTGTGTGTGTGTGTGTGTGTGTGTGTGTGTGTGTGTGTGTGTGTGTGTGTGTGTGTGTGTGTGTGTGTGTGTGTGTGTGTGTGTGTGTGTGTGTGTGTGTGTGTGTGTGTGTGTGTGTGTGTGTGTGTGTGTGTGTGTGTGTGTGTGTGTGTGTGTGTGTGTGTGTGTGTGTGTGTGTGTGTGTGTGTGTGTGTGTGTGTGTGTGTGTGTGTGTGTGTGTGTGTGTGTGTGTGTGTGTGTGTGTGTGTGTGTGTGTGTGTGTGTGTGTGTGTGTGTGTGTGTGTGTGTGTGTGTGTGTGTGTGTGTGTGTGTGTGTGTGTGTGTGTGTGTGTGTGTGTGTGTGTGTGTGTGTGTGTGTGTGTGTGTGTGTGTGTGTGTGTGTGTGTGTGTGTGTGTGTGTGTGTGTGTGTGTGTGTGTGTGTGTGTGTGTATGTATGTATGTGTGTGTGTGTGTGTGTGTGTGTGTGTGTGTGTGTGTGTGTGTGTGTGTGTGTGTGTGTGTGTGTGTGTGTGTGTGTGTGTGTGTGTGTGTGTGTGTGTGTGTGTGTGTGTGTGTGTGTGTGTGTGTGTGTGTGTGTGTGTGTGTGTGTGTGTGTGTGTGTGTGTGTGTGTGTGTGTGTGTGTGTATGTGTGTGTGTGTGTGTGTGTGTGTGTGTGTGTGTGTGTGTGTGTGTGTGTGTGTGTGTGTGTGTGTGTGTGTGTGTGTGTGTGTGTGTGTGTGTGTGTGTGTGTGTGTGTGTGTGTGTGTGTGTGTGTGTGTGTGTGTGTGTGTGTGTGTGTGTGTGTGTGTGTGTGTGTGTGTGTGTGTGTGTGTGTGTGTGTGTGTGTGTGTGTGTGTGTGTGTGTGTGTGTGTGTGTGTGTGTGTGTGTGTGTGTGTGTGTGTGTGTGTGTGTGTGTGTGTGTGTGTGTGTGTGTGTGTGTGTGTGTGTGTGTGTGTGTGTGTGTGTGTGTGTGTGTGTGTGTGTGTGTGTGTGTGTGTGTGTGTGTGTGTGTGTGTGTGTGTGTGTGTGTGTGTGTGTGTGTGTGTGTGTGTGTGTGTGTGTGTGTGTGTGTGTGTGTGTGTCTGTGTGTGTGTGTGTGTGTGTGTGTGTGTGTGTGTGTGTGTGTGTGTGTGTGTGTGTGTGTGTGTGTGTGTGTGTGTGTGTGTGTGTGTGTGTGTATGTGTGTGTGTGTGTGTGTGTGTGTGTGTGTGTGTGTGTGTGTGTGTGTGTGTGTGTGTGTGTGTGTGTGTGTGTGTGTGTGTGTGTGTGTGTGTGTGTGTGTGTGTGTGTGTGTGTGTGTGTGTGTGTGTGTGTGTGTGTGTGTGTGTGTATGTATGTGTGTGTGTGTGTGTGTGTGTGTGTGTGTGTGTGTGTGTGTGTGTGTGTGTATGTGTGTGTGTGTGTGTGTGTGTGTGTGTGTGTGTGTGTGTGTGTGTGTATGTGTGTGTGTATTCCACAGGTACTATATAACTCCTACGGATTTAGGGTTTTCCTCTATTAAAATAAAATATCTATGAACAGCATAAGTCATTAATGACTGATTCATCTTATGAAATGGATGAAATTTTTTTGGCTTCATGCTGTGTAGGTTCACATTTTGTTATATTATTTGCAGTAACTGGAGAATGCCTCTTCTGATCGGCTTTGAACCTTTAGTGTTGGTATATTTTCCTCAGATGAAACTGCCTTATTATTATTTATTATTAAAGATTAGCCGGTATTCTCCCGGCCCGGGCCTTTTCCAAGTGGTGGCCCGGCCTTGGCTCCCTCTTTAGGGAGTGTCTGAGACCTAAGTCTCCCATGGGAGGAGGCACAAGTACCTCCTCATCTTTGGGACCAACTGTCCCCAGGCCTAGCCACAAGCTAGGCCTCTCTGGTCTGCCATCCCCACCCCAAGGGGGCTAATGGGAATGACAGTCTTATGAGCTAAAGGCTCGGGCTCAGGCACCTACCCTACCCTAGAAGGGTTAGGCATGGTGTCGATGGAAAACTGCCTTGATATTAGGTTGTGTATGTTTTAACTTGCCAATTTTAATAATCAAATTGGCTTCTGTTATATAACTGGAGAATGTTTTATTTGATCAAAAATTAATCACAGTGTTTAACTTTATTGGGTTATTATAGGTTAAATCTACTTAATGTTCATTTAATGAAAATTATTTATCTGTTCACTTGTTAACTTAAACTTTAAACGCTGGTGAATCTTACTTTAAGAAAGTTTGGGAAATATTTTGGCCTGTGTAGGTCCCAGGTTGCCTTTTTTTTTTATAGAAGTAAGAAAATTGAATTACTGATTTTTATGCGATAATTTCTGTCTCATCCGAAAGTTTTCACCCTTGAACGCTGTTAACTGATAATGCAAGATCTGAGCGGCTTCAAACTTAATGTGCTGGTGTATGTGTGTATATTAGTCCCTCTGAGATAACTAGAGAATTCCTCCTCTGTTTGTTACAAAGCTGGTGGTTCTTAGTAGAAGGCTTGAATTAGTATAACAGTGCATATATCCTAACTTACCATTTTTATAGAAAAAATATGGATATTATTATCTCATACAGGGGATTGGTGTGATGCAATACTGGGAGACCTTTCATGGATGGTACTGCGATCGAAACACATCTAGTTGCGTCTGCGTTAGGCTCACCAGCGACTATGTCAAGGTTATGTGAACAAAACTAAAGGCCAAAGAAGACTTTTACCATAAAGTGACTAAGGGTAGTAGTAATAGTAGTTGTAACAGTTGTGGTAATAGTAGTAGTAGTAGTAGTAGTAGTAGTAGTAGTAGTAGTAGTAGTAGTAGTAATAGTAGTAGTAGTAGTAGTTAAAATGATGCCGTGAATACATGGAATATATGAGAAAGAAGAATAGCATGAACTTTAAAATCCATGTCAATGCTATCTGCTGAGAGAACAATCTACTTCAATCTAGATAAATGACACTGGTGTATTTTCTGGGTGTTTAAGGCAAGGTTGGTAAAGAAGAAGGTTCTCTTCTTATCCTTCACTCCCTCCGGCCATTGCCAGCATGAAAATGAGGAAAATATGTACTATGCCAAATTCGAAAAAAATGGCACTGAATTTTCAGGAGAGACGGGAATATGGAAGGCAAGTGTTACATCTACCTTTAATTACTTATTACTCTTTCTATGGTCACTACAAATACTACTTAACTGTACTAGTTGTACTACATCTACTTACCACTAGTTCTACTTCAGAACTCTGCTTTGCAGATAAACGTGAACAGCTTGTCATGACTTACACAACCATCTCCTTCTACCACTATTACAGTTACTGTAACTTGCTTGGCTGATTGTCAATTGACACTTCTGACCGAACATTAGGAATCTGTTGATTTCATTTTACCCAGAATGGTATTTGGATGACTAAGTACTTGTCAAAATAGTTCTAAAGTTATTGTTGGTAAAAATGGTATGTCTTTTTCGAACTACTTATATCATTTCACTCTCTCTGTACTTACAGTTTCAGCAAGTATTGTGTTTCATTTTACTATAATTATGACTGAAAAAAATTTACTTATGTTTGCATTGCATCTTCTGCCTCAAAGTTTCTAATGTATTGGATTATGGTCTCAATTAAAACTTAAAATTGTTCTTCCTGTTATGAGCATCAACACATGCCATATCTTGATAATTTTCATAAGATCTCGTAATCTTCATTACCTAAGAAAGAAAAGATTAAGTTCTTCCAACGTTTCCTCATATGATTTGTTTCTTAGTGATGGTGCGAGCTCGGGTACTCTCGTCTGTACTCTCTCTAGTATATCTCCTTTTAGATTTAATTTTTAAACCAAAACTGGCCGGCATATTCAAGATGAGGCCTAGTAAGTGTATTTTCACGAGTCAGTGTTGTAGCTGGTGTTTTATACTCGAAGTTTCCGGCTATGAAACCTAGTATTCTGTTAAGAAAGTAGACAATTTTTGGTAATTTTGAGGTCTACTGGCCTAGCATGGGCCAATAGGCATGCTGCAATGCTCCTTCTTTCTTATGTTCTTATTACTCTAACATAATTTTTTTTGTTATTTTGTTTCCAAAGATGAATATATCTAAAATGCATTACTCTCCATCTGTCAACGTTGAAGCTCATATTTCACGTTTCCTATCATAGCGCTGACATTATCTTGATCACTCTGGTACTCAGATAATCTGCTCTGGGTGATGCATTTTTACACAATTTTGTTTCATAGGTAAATTTTACTGTCTTAGATGTTATTCCTATCTCAGATCCTTTATGTGTTACGTGAAGAGGAACTGACCAAGAACCGACCCATGAGGCACTCCACTCTTTACATCAGACACATTGTGTCTGATGTGTGAAGTTTGTCTCCTGTACCATGTGTTTTTATTTTGGCCAGCGATATTCTATGGGGTACCTTATCAAATGCCTTTTGGAAATTTTGACATACCTAAGATCGGGAGGAATGTTTTCAGTCACATTGAAGAATTGAGACACTTATGCAACATATGGGAATCTTTATTGAAGAAACGTTTCGCCACACAGTGGCTTCATCAGTCTTATACAAAGCAGGAAGGTATAAGGAGAGGAGGAGTTTGAGGTAATCAGTCCCTCAGCCTGGAGTCGATGTGTTCAGTCCATCAATCTTGTAGAAAGTACAGCACAGGGCCGTAGCAGTGGCTTATATACTGTAGTCAGGTGAGGCGAAGCAGGAGGAGGCGGGGTCATAGTGGAACCATCCACTAGTCTAAGTAGGTCTTCGTCCAAAGATTGGACAAGTTTTGAAGAATTCTTTGTATCAAGATCCCATGATGATGCAGTGTCTGACAGATATGATGAATGGTTTTGAAAATCGACAAGTTCTATCATTCCTTTAACTTTTCTCATCCAGACGTATTTAAAAATTATACTGGATTATCTGACGTTTTGTGCAATATTTCTTTCAGATTCCTGTATATCTGAACTTTCTTTTACTTTCTTTATGTAGTCGTAAGTTACACAGTGGCGTACCTAAGGTCTTGGGCGCCACTTGAAGGGGTAGGGGGCACCACCGAGCAGTTTCTGTTAAAGTTAGACAAACTATCCTCTGATAGTGAAAAAACGAAGACCTAGGATGGCTAGACTGTTAAGTCAATTTTAGATTGCAGAAATTTGCTATCAAGTCTGTCCAACATGAAAATATCAAGACCTGAAGAGCCTCTCGAATTTATTGTTCAACATGGGGATGAGAGAGTCTTCCCTAATCTTAGCACTGCTGTTCAAGTGATGTTAACCACCGCAGGTTCCATCGCCGGCTGTGAGAGATCATTCAGCAAGGTAAAACTAATTAATACCTTCGTTTCTGAGAGCCTCCATGGGTCAAGGCAGACTCTGTGAAGAAAATTAAAAAAAAACTGAATTTGAGTACATCAAAGACCAATTTGCATGAGTGAAAGCAAGGAAGGTGCAGTTGTAATTTTCATTTAGTGCAGTAATTTGTTAATTAAAAGATTAACTTGTATTTTTGAGCCGATTTTATGGTAATGTTATGTCAATGATGGGTGTCAGATGCTTGGACAGGGACGCAATTTCAGTGCTTGCCATAGGTATTATTTCCCGTAGATACGCCCCTGCGTAAGTAATTCACATAATCTCCGGAGCTAACAGACAGTTTAAATATCATATATGCGTAAGATATTTGTCTATTGTCTAAACTAGTTGCCGCGTCACACAGCTTTGTTTTGTTTTATATATTATACACTTTATTTTCATTGGTATGTTATCCCTCACGATATTTAGAAGTTTTGTTTTAAATCTGCTCCACATTTCCTGAACATTTTCTGCATTTAGTAGTTAGCTGCTCTGTAATTAGGAACTATCAAAGTGTTTTTGTAGGTCTCAAAATTTGTGTTTATTTTGAGTGGAATGACGCTGTTTTCTAGTCTCTTCCTGCCTCGCATGGTTGGATAAAGCCACAATCTGTGGTCCGACAAGATCCAATGTATTGTTGCCATGAGAAGACGATGTGGCAGCTGGTTTTAGAAAGTTATCATCAATCATGTTGATGAGTCTGTCTAACTTTTGATCTGACAAATTGTTCCAATTTATGTTAGGAACAATGAAGTCACCAACAAATATCACCTCTTTAACTTAAGTGCGTCACACAAAAGGGGCTTCGTATTGCTCGCAGTTTAAAGAACAATATATTACACAATATAAAAAATTTTTCTGTTGCTCGGATTTCCACATATATAAAGTCATACGCTAGTACATCAGGCTTTTCAGTTTCATTAGCGTGATCACTGCTAACGTAAAAGTTCACCCACCACCTTTTCTTTTGAGCGGGAACTTTATTAAAGACACGTTACTGTTAGGATGAAACCAAGATTCATGTAGAGCAATAATGATGATAATTTGTACCTTTATTATAGAAAATATTGCGAGCATATGTGCAAAAGGCATTGAATTCACCCAGTCTGATGTATATTCACCCATAGCTTTGTTGAGTGTATGTGTCCAGTAATCTTATAATTGTCAGTTTTCTTCTATTGTCTTTGATTTTTTTTATAAGGGCTTTATTATACTTATTAAGAATCTCCTCCGACCTACTCTGCTGTAAATCATTTGTTCGAATGTGAGTCTTAAAGATTGTATCTCTAGAATATGTTAAGTGATCTCGGCAAATTTATCACACATATTGTTGATCCTCGTGTCTAGTAGACATATTTTACTTCTGTTCCTGGTTGTATGCCAGAATTCCTTGTCCTGATACCTTATTGTTGAGTCCTTCAGTAAGACTTAGGGTTCGCCTGGCAGACCTGGGATTTTTCCTGACGAAAGGTACAGAGAAGAGTTTGTTAAAGTAAGACGCCGCAAGGAAGGTATAGAGAAAAGTGTGCTGGGTGGGAAATTGTGAGAGAAGTACACAGAGAAGAATACTGTGTGGGAGGCAGAGGTGTGCAATAGGGAAGTTCGTGTGGGTGGTACAAAGGAGAAGAACTATATGTACGAAGCCGAGATGAAGGCACAGAGAAAACAGTTCGATGTGGGAGGCCGTGAGGGAGGTGTGGGGAGGGAGGCCGTGAGGGAGGTATAGAGAGAGAGATGCCGTAAGGGAGGTAGAGAGAAAGAAATGTTTCATGGGAACTGGGATGCCTGTCAAGGTGGAAAGAATTAATATCTTAAACATTTAAGGACATCAATTAACTGGACTTGAGTTTAGGATATGGGATGTAGGCTGCATGTGCTTTGTAAATTGGTAGAATACACACACACAGGCGATGGGGCCGGGTACCATCTCTCCGTGGGCCCTGAGAGAGGGAGCAGAAGTGCTAAGTGTACCACAAACAACAATATTCAACACATCTATCGAAACAGGGAGATTGTCACAAACCTACTGGAGTTCTATGACAGGGTGACAGCAGTAAGACAAGAGAGAGAGGTGTGGGTAGATTACATTTTCTTGGATTATAAGAAGGCGTTTGACACAGTTCCACACAAGAGATTAGTGCAAAAGCTGGAGGACCAGGCAGGGATAACAGGGAAGGCACTGCAGTCGATCAGGGAATACCTGTCAGGAAGACAACAGCGAGTCATGGTACGTGGCGAGGTGTCAGAGTGGGCACCTGTGACGAGCGGGGTTCCACAGGGGTCAGTCCTAGGACCGACGCTATTTCTGGTATTTGTGAACGACATGACGGAAGGAATAGACTCAGAAGTGTCCTTGTTTGCAGATGATGTGAAGTTGACGAGAAGAATTCAATCGGGCGAGGACCAGGCAGAACTACAAAGGGATCTGGACAGGTTGCAGGCCTGGTCCAGCAACTGGTTCCTGGAGTTAAACCCCACCAAGTGCAAAGTCATGGAGATTGGGGAAGGGTAAAGAAGACCACAGACGGAGTACAGTCTTGTGGGCCAGAGCCTACAAACCTCACGAAAAGGATCTTGGGGTGAGTATAACACCAGGCACATCTCCTGAGGCGCACATCAACCAAATAACTGCTGCAGCATATGGGCGCCTAGCAAACCTAAGAACAGCATTCCGACATCTCAATAAGGAATCGTTCAGGACCCTGTACACCGTGTACGTTAGGCCTATATTGGAGTATGCAGCACCAGTTTGGAACCCACACCTAGCCAAGCACGTAAGGAAACTAGAGAAAGTGCAAAGGTTTGCAACAAGACTAGTCCCGGAGCTAAGGGGCATGTCCTACGAGGAGAGGTTAAGGGAAATCGACCTGACGACACTGGAGGACAGGAGAGATAGGGGGGATATGATAACGACATATAAAATACTGAGAGGAATCGACAAGGTGGACAGAGACAGGATGTTCCAGAGATGGGACACAGCAACAAGGGGTCACAGTTGGAAGTTGAAGACTCAGATGAATCACAGGGATGTTAGGAAGTATTTCTTCAGTCACAGAGTTGTCAGGAAGTGGAATAGTCTGGGAAGTGATGTAGTGGAGGCAGGATCCATACATAGCTTTAAGAAGAGGTATGATCAAGCTTATGAGAGCAAGGAGAGTTACCTAGTAGCGACCAGTGAAGAGGATGCGCCAGGAGCTGTGACTCGACCCCTGCAACCACAACCGGGTGAGTACACACACACACACACACACACACACACACACACACACACACACACACACACACACACACACACACACACACACACACACACGTGATGAGGTATCACAGTGGGCGCCTGTGACGAGCGGGGTCCCACAGGGGTCAGTCCTAGGACCAGTGCTATTTTTGGTATATGTGAATGACATGATGGAAGGGATAGACTCAAAAGTGTCCCTGTTAGCAGATGTGAATTTAATGATGAGAATTAAATCAGATGAGGATCAAGCAGGACTACAAAGAGACCTGGACAGGCTGAACCCATGCTCCAGCAACTGGTTTCTCAAATTTAACCCTGCCAAATGCAAAGTCATGAAGATCGGGGAAGGGCAAAGAAGACCGCAGAGAGTATAGGTTGGGTGTCCAAAGACTGCAAACCTCACTCAAGAAGAAAGATCTTGGGGTGAGCATAACACCAAGCATGTCTCAGGAAGCACACATCAACCAGATAACTGCTGCAGCATATGGGCGCCTGGCAAACCTGAGAATAGCGTTCCGATACCTCAGTAAGGAATCGTTCAAGACACTGTACACCGTCCACGTCAGGCCCATACTGGAGTATGCAGCACTAGTTTGGAACCCACACCTGGTCAAGCATGTCAAGAAATTAGAGAATGTGCAAAGGTTTGCAACAAGGCTACTTCCAGAGCTAAGGGAAATGCCCTACTAAGAAAGGTTAAGAGAAATCGGCCTGATGACACTGGAGGATAGGAGGGTTAGAGGAGACATGATAACAATATACAAAATACTGCGAGGAATAGATAAGGTGGACAGGGAGAGGATGTTCCAAAGAAGGGACACAGAAACAAGGGGTCACAATTGGAAGTTGAAGACTCAGATGAGTCAAAGGGATGTTAGGAAATATTTCGTCAGTCATAGAGTTGTCAGGCAGTGGAATAGTCTGGGGAGGGGAACCTCTACTCTCCCCACGATGTCTCATCGTGTGAGAATTAAGCCCAAGTCTGCTGTCGTTGATGACACCACGAAGCTCGAGCTTGCAGCCTCACTCAACACTTGTCTTCACGCCAAGTTCTCCAAGATTACTTCACTGAAAGGAACTTTCATCGTCACTTTTCTCGATGATGCCGAAGCTGACAAAGTACTTACACCAACTGCCATGAAGACATTAGAATACCGCGGTTTTACCATCTCCACGTCACCATACATGCAAAACGTTCTGTGTTCATGAAACGTCTTGACAGGCTGATCACGAACATGTCCATCGAGGAAATTACGTCATCACTTGAAGACCTCAACACCTGGGCCAAGATTGACTCTGTTGTAAAGATCCCCAACGCTTCCTCGATGCTCAAAGTCACATTCATGGACGTTACCATGGCGACCAGAGCACTGTCGGATGGCCTGGCCATCTCTTACTACTACATCAACCCTCGACAGATTGAACCTGAACGCTTCACGTACATAACACCTTGCTGGACATGTTACTCGTACAGTCACTCTACTGCCGACTGCCACGTGAAGAATAAGAAGATATGTTCCACTTGTGGGTCTGCAGGTCACTATTTTCGTTCTTGCACTTCCACTGCTGCTCCCACTTGCATTAACTGTAAGAGTGATCACCATACTCTTGCAGCCAAATGTCCAGTGCGTAAGGATATCCTCTCTAAGAAACTGAAGGAAGAAACTAAGAAGTCATCTGGAACCTCTCCTTCATACGCTGCAATTGCCAAGATTCAGTCAACAACATCCAAGATTCTACAAGCCACTCAACAGTCGTCTCCACCACCTCTCACTACCCAACCTCCACCTGATGATATCTCTACCAAATTCTATTACTGCATGATGTTTGCTCACATGCAAAATGCTGCAAAACCTGGCTCTTTCAACACGACTATTAATGAACTTCTTGCACTTAACAACATGCCATCATTTAACTTCCCTGCAAGTCCACCATCAGCTGAGATTTTGAAAATAATCCCGAAGATCGTCAGTTTTGAAGCGCCAGATGACTTGAAGGAATTAATAATTGATTACGACGACGCCTCCTCTTCTGAATTCTCCAATCAACATTCACCTGACAACATCCAAGACAGGACAACGCCTGCTATTCGTCGACTGGCTCGTCGTGGCGGCGTCAATAGCATTTCCTCGCCTCTACTCTCCATTACACAAATGGACCAATCAGAAGCCACGATTCCACCACAGTCTTCTATACACTCTGTAATGGAGACACCAACAATGAATGAACCTTCCATGCTGCAACCACCAACAAAAACCTCACCAGTCATCACTCGACGTATTGATACAGAAGACCAACACCGAGATCAATACCTGCACTGGAAAGATATAACTTTTTATACGACTCCCGACCAAGACCCCACCATGAATGTCGACACTTTGTACGAGAATTTAGTCGACAGAACAGTCAAGTTTACAAATCGTAAAGGAACCCATTGCTCCTTCACAGCACTCAAGCTGACCTTTGACCAGTTACAAGCCGACCCAGCCTTTCGACCCAAGATTACAAGACTACTCATCGTTTCCTCCCAACAACTGCACAACATAAAGAATGCTTCCACCACTGAAGAAATGAAGTAACTCCTGACTCACACTTCAACGACACCTGACCAATCAAGAAGCTAGCCTCCCTGGACCAAGCCTCTAGCTTCTGCCGGCCGCCAATCAACATCAAGAATGCAAGATGCAGATAGCTTGCCAGCCAGACGACTGAGTGTTCTCCTGCTTTTTGTGTTGCTGTTCCCGTCTGCTTCCAAGGCTTAGCTGTTGGGTCTAGTCCCGACTCTTTATCTTCGACTCAAGACATTCCTCTCACCGACTATTCTTCGCCTGTCCCCACTTGCCCCTCGCCCCTAGTGGGTCCTTACCTGTGAGTCCCTAGGTGACTACATCATAATTTGTAAGTTTAGCAATGTGAATCCTTTTGTTTTGGCACAATACAAGGTGTCTATATTTGAGTATCATAGGCAAACTTATGACTAGTTAGGATTTATTATTTTAAGATTAAGATTAGTATTTCTGGGTTTATAGTCAGTGGGTGAGTGAGTGTAATTTTGAACCACCAGGTGGTTATCATGTAGTTAGTTGTCGGGGTGGATCAGGGAGATAAGATGTTTTCTAACTGTAGTTTTGAAAGTGATGAATGTGTCTGCAGTTCTAGAGTTTTCAGGTAGGGTGTTCCAGATTTTAGGTCCTTTGAAATACATTGAAGAATAAGTGCGACTCAAGACCAGGGAGATAAGAGATAAGTATAGATGTGTCAGTAAATACAGTGAGTGCAGTGAAAAAAGTTAGATGAGCTAGTGACTACAGTGACTACAGGAAGGTAGTATAAAAAAAATTACCGAGAAGCATCAAGCATCTTCAATTACGTGGGACCCAGGTACTGGACGGACCCGCAACGTGATACTTCAGCACCACTGCCAGCCGCACGTAATATTCACCTAGTTGAGTTGCATGGGGTCAACAGTACCAGTCTCTAGCTGGAAACTAGGGGTCACTCTCCTGGAGCTACCAGAATTAGAATAAGCAGCACTTACTAGCATTTAATAGAATTTACTGAGGTGTAGTGGAGTAAAGCAGTAATGAGGGGTAGCTAGTGTGGACATGCGGTTTCCCACATAGGCACACACACACACCCACCCACCCAGTAGAATTGATAGATAGAAGAATAAATGATAAGTGTTAGAAGTACTATTGGTAAGATTTAGAATTACTGAGACCAGCTAAATTTTACAACCTAGCTACTTTCTGTATTTTATAAGTAGAATTGATAAGTGTTAGAAGTACTATTGGTAAGCTTTAGAATTACTGGTATTAGTACCGGTATTTATTAGCAGTATGAATACCTAGAAGTGGGGGCACACACACACACACACACAAGAGATTAGTGCGGAAGCTAGAGGATCAGGCACATATAACAATAAGGGTACTGCAATGGATCAAAGAATACCTGACAGGGAGGCAACAACGAGTCATGGTACGTGACGAGGTTTCACAGTTGTCGCCTGTGACGAGCGGGGTCCCACAGGGGTCAGTCCTAGGACCAGTGCTGTTTTTGGTATATGATGGGATAGACTCTGAAGTGTCCCTGTTCACAGATGATGTGAAGTTAATGAGGAGAATTAAATCAGATGAGGATCAGGAAAGACTTCAAAGAGACATGGACAGACTGGACGCGTGGTCCAGCAACTGGCTCCTCGAATTTAACCCCACTAAATGCAAAGTTATGAAGATCGGGGATATGCAAAGAAAGCCGCAGACAGAATATAGGCTAGGTGGCCGAAGACTGCAAACCTCACTCAGGGAGAAAGATCTTGGGGTGGGTATAATACCGAGCACGTCTCTAGAAGCACACAACCAGATAACTGCTGCAGCATATGGGCGCCTGGCAACCTGAGAATAGGGTTCCGATACCTCAGTAAGGAATCGTTCAAGACTCTGTACACCGTGTACGTCAGGCCCATACTGGAGTATGCAGCACCAGTTTGGAACCCACACCTGGTCAAGCACGTCAAGAAATTAGAGAAAGTGCAAAGGTTTGCAACAAGGCTAGTTCCAGAGCTAAGGGGAATGTCCTACGAAGAAAGGTTAAGGGAAATCGGCCTGACGACACTGGAGGACAGGAGGGTTAGGGGAGACATGATAACGACATACAAAATACTGCGAGGAATAGATAAGGTGGACAGAGACAGGATGTTCCAGAGATGGGACACAGAAACAAGGGGTCACAATTGGAAGTTGAAGACTCAGATGAGTCAAAGGGATGTTAGGAAGTATTTCTTCAGTCATAGAGTTGTCAGGAAGTGGAATAGTCTGGCAAGTGATGTAGTGGAGGCAGGAACCATACATAGTTTTAAGACGAGGTATGATAAAGCTCATGGAGCAGGGAGAGAGAGGACCTAGTAGCGATCAGTGAAGAGGCGGGGCCAGGAGCTGAGTCTCGACCCCTGCAACCACAATTAGGTGAGTACACACACACACACACACACACACACACACACACACACACACACACACACACACACACACACACACACACACACACACCGAGAGGGGTGGGTGGATTGCATTTTCTTGGACTGCAAGAAGGCGTTTGACACAGTTCCACACAAGAGATTGGTGCAAAAACTGGAGGACCAAGCAGGGATAACAGGGAAGGCACTACAATGGATCAGGGAATACTTGTCAGGAAGACAGCAGCGAGTCATGGTACGTGGCGAGGTGTCAGAGTGGGCACCTGTGACCAGCGGGGTCCCGCAGGGGTCAGTCCTAGGACCAGTGCTGTTTCTGGTATTTGTGAACGACATGACGGAAGGAATAGACTCTGAGGTGTCCCTGTTTGCAGATGACGTGAAGTTGATGAGAAGAATACACTCGATCGAAGACCAGGCAGAACTACAAAGGGATCTGGACAGGCTGCAGACCTGGTCCAGCAATTGGCTCCTGGAGTTCAATCCCACCAAGTGCAAAGTCATGAAGATTGGGGAAGGGCAAAGAAGGCCGCAGACGGAGTACAGTCTAGGGGGTCAGAGACTACAAACCTCACTCAAGGAAAAAGATCTTGGGGTGAGTATAACACCAGGCACATCTCCTGAAGCGCACATCAACCAAATAACTGCTGCAGCATATGGGCGCCTAGCAAACCTCAGAACAGCATTCCGACATCTTAATAAGGAATCGTTCAGGACCCTGTACACCGTATACGTTAGGCCCATATTGGAGTATGCGGCACCAGTTTGGAACCCACACCTAGCCAAGCACGTAAAGAAACTAGAGAAAGTGCAAAGGTTTGCAACAAGACTAGTCCCAGAGCTAAGAGGTATGTCCTACGAGGAGAGGTTAAGGGAAATCAACCTGACGACACTGGAGGACAGGAGAGATAGGGGGGACATGATAACGACATACAAAATACTGAGAGGAATTGACAAGGTGGACAAAGACAGGATGTTCCAGAGATTGGACACAGTAACAAGGGGACACAGTTGGAAGCTGAAGACACAGATGAATCACAGGGATGTTAGGAAGTATTTCTTCAGCCACAGAGTAGTCAGTAAGTGGAATAGTTTGGGAAGCGATGTAGTGGAGGCAGGATCCATACATAGCTTTAAGCAGAGGTATGATAAAGCTCACGGCTCAGGGAGAGTGACCTAGTAGCGATCAGTGAAGAGGCGGGGCCAGGAGCTCGGACTCGACCC
Organism: Cherax quadricarinatus; assembly: GCF_038502225.1. Lineage (NCBI taxonomy): Eukaryota > Metazoa > Arthropoda > Malacostraca > Decapoda > Parastacidae > Cherax > Cherax quadricarinatus. Next base: position 47,729 of record NW_027197355.1, read on the forward strand.
CCGCAACCTCAACTAGGTGAGTACAACTAGGTGAGTACACACACACACACACACACACACACACACACACACACCATCTCTCTCTCTTCTACTTTCCCTTCTCTCTCTCTCACACTAAAAAAAAAAATGGTGGGGACTCGCAGGAACCAGGGATCAGATGAGAATGGTTCTGGTAGGGAGGAGTGGATGGAGGAGCAGTGGAAAAGGATGGAACAAGAGTGGGAGAGAAAATTAGGAGAGCTTTCTGAAAAAATGGAGAAAGAGCTCTCTGTGAAATTGGAAAAGAGGTTGGAGAAGGAGACAAAGAATTGGGAGGCACAAGTCGAAACTGCAGTAGCCAAGATAAGGGTCCTAGAAGTTGAGATAAATAGGCTGAAGCGAGTTACAGGGGCAGTGACCAGAGAAGACACAGCATATGAAGCTGCGAGGCCGAACAGGAAGGAAGGAATTATGAATTATGCTAAGGTCATATCAGCCTGCCAAGGAGGGCCAAGGAGTGAAAGGGAAGAACAGCTGGGTGCAGATGGAGAGGGTGATAGGTCGAATGCTGAGGCACAACCATGCTATCAAGAGCCACTGGAAAAATCAAGGGAGAAAATGACCACATACAGGCAGGATCCAGAGTCACAGAGGGTGAGGCAATGGGAGGAGGAAAGGGCAAAATCAGTGTTTATCCATGGGCTTCAGGAGAGAGAGGAAAGGACACACACTGAAAGGCAGCAGGAAGAAAGAAAGGAGATTGAGAAAATCATCACGGAAATAGGTGAAGAGATGGACGAGATTGTAAATTTTCAGAGAATAGGGGGGTACTCGAAGGGGAGAAACCGACCAATCAAGCTGATTCTCAGGACGGAAACAGTGCAGAACAGGATCCTCCAAGAGAAACCACGGTTGAAATACTCGGAAGAGTACAAGAGGGTGTTCCTAGACAGAGACAGAACACAAGCAGAACGACAGCAGCTGAGGGAGAGGACAAAAAAGCGAAAGGAGCTAGGAAAGGAGACAAGGATGGAACCAGCAGAGGTCAGTCAGAGCAGAACAGAACAGCAAGGGCAAGCACACACACAACTATTCTCAGAACCCCACAACCTATCACACCATCCCAACACACACTACAATCCATACCCACAGCCTCCACCCAACACCGAGCTATAGAATCCCACAGTATGCTACCAGGTCTCCCACCCTCACAGGCCCCCCAAACCACAGTGTTGGAAAGGAAACTGAAGGTATGGTACACAAACGCTGATGGAATAACAAATAAGTGGGAGGAGTGGCACGAAAGAGTCAAAGAGGCATCACCGGACATCATAGCTCTCACAGAAACCAAGCTTACAGGTATGATAACAGATGCCATCTTTCCAATGGGATACCAAATCCTGAGGAAAGACAGAGGGAACAGGGGGGGGGGGTGGAGGAGTGGCATTGCTGATCAAAAATCGCTGGAATTTTGATGAGCTGGAGAGAGGAGACAGCGGAGAAGAAAGTGATTACATAGCGGGAACGCTTCACTCTGGAGGTCCCAAGGTGGTAATAGCAGTGATGTATAACCCACCACAGAACAGCAGGAGGCCAAGGCAAGAGTACGACGAGAGCAATAGAGCGATGGTTGACACACTGGCTGCAGTGGCCAGAAGAGCTCATGCATGCAGGGCAAAGCTCCTGATCATGGGTGACTTTAACCACAAGGAGATCGATTGGGAGAACTTGGACCCGCATGGGGGCCAAGATACATGGAGGGCTAAGATGATGGAGGTGGTACTGGAAAACTTCATGTACCAACACGTAAGGGACACTACAAGAGAGAGAGGAGAGGATGAACCAGCAAGGCTGGACTTAGTATTCACCTTGAGTAGTGCAGATATCGAGGACATCACATATGAAAGACCCCTTGGGGCCAGTGACCATGTGGTTTTAAGCTTCGAATACACAGTAGAGCTACAAGTGGAGGGAGAAGCAGGAAGGCCAGGACGAATGAAGCCAAACTACAAGAAAGGGGACTACACAGGAATGAGGAACTTCCTGAACGGGGTTCAGTGGGACAGAGAACTGGCAGGGAAGCCAGTTAATGAGATGATGGAATATGTAGCAACAAAATGCAAGGAGGCTGAGGAGAGGTTTGTACCCAAGGGTAACAGGAATAATGAAAAAGCCAGGATGAGCCCATGGTTTACCCAAAGGTGCAGGGAGGCAAAAACCAAGTGTGCTAGGGAATGGAAGAAATATAGAAGGCAAAGGACCCAGGAGAATAAGGAGAGCAGTCGTAGAGCCAGAAACGAATATGCACAGATAAGAAGGGAGGCCCAAAGACAATATGAAAATGACATAGCAGCGAAAGCCAAATCTGACCCGAAACTGTTGTACAGCCACATCAGGAGGAAAACAACAGTCAAGGACCAGGTAATCAGGCTAAGGAAGGAAGGAGGAGAGACAACAAGAAATGACCGTGAAGTATGTGAGGAACTCAACAAGAGATTCAAAGAAGTGTTCACAGAGGAGACAGAAGGGGCTCCAGAAAGACGGAGAGGTGGGGCACACCACCATGTGCTGGACACAGTGCACACAACCGAGGAAGAAGTGAAGAGGCTTCTGAGTGAGCTAGATACCTCAAAGGCAATGGGGCCAGATAACATCTCCCCATGGGTATTGAGAGAGGGAGCAGAGGCGCTATGTGTACCCCTAACAACAATATTCAATACATCTATCGAAACAGGGAGATTGCCTGAGGCATGGAAGACAGCAAATGTAGTCCCAATCTTTAAAAAAGGAGACAGACATGAAGCATTAAACTACAGACCAGTGTCACTGACATGTATAGTATGCAAAATCATGGAGAAGATTATCAGGAGAAGAGTGGTGGAACACCTAGAAAGGAATGATCTCATCAACAGCAGCCAACATGGTTTCAGGGACGGGAAATCCTGTGTCACAAACCTACTGGAGTTCTATGACATGGTGACAGCAGTAAGACAAGAGAGAGAGGGGTGGGTGGATTGCATATTCTTGGACTGCAAGAAGGCGTTTGACACAGTTCCACACAAGAGATTGGTGCAAAAACTGGAGGACCAAGCAGGGATAACAGGGAAGGCACTACAATGGATCAGGGAATACTTGTCAGGAAGACAGCAGCGAGTCATGGTACGTGGCGAGGTGTCAGAGTGGGCACCTGTGACCAGCGGGGTCCCACAGGGGTCAGTCCTAGGACCAGTGCTGTTTCTGGTATTTGTGAACGACATGACGGAAGGAATAGACTCTGAGGTGTCCCTGTTTGCAGATGACGTGAAGTTGATGAGAAGAATTCACTCGATCGAAGACCAGGCAGAACTACAAAGGGATCTGGACAGGCTGCAGACCTGGTCCAGCAATTGGCTCCTGGAGTTCAATCCCACCAAGTGCAAAGTCATGAAGATTGGGGAAGGGCAAAGAAGACCGCAGACGGAGTACAGTCTAGGGGGCCAGAGACTACAAACCTCACTCAAGGAAAAAGATCTTGGGGTGAGTATAACACCAGGCACATCTCCTGAAGCGCACATCAACCAAATAACTGCTGCAGCATATGGGCGCCTAGCAAACCTCAGAACAGCATTCCGACATCTTAATAAGGAATCGTTCAGGACCCTGTACACCGTGTACGTTAGGCCCATATTGGAGTATGCGGCACCAGTTTGGAACCCACACCTAGCCAAGCACGTAAAGAAACTAGAGAAAGTGCAAAGGTTTGCAACAAGACTAGTCCCAGAGCTAAGAGGTATGTCCTACGAGGAGAGGTTAAGGGAAATCAACCTGACGACACTGGAGGACAGGAGAGATAGGGGGGACATGATAACGACATACAAAATACTGAGAGGAATTGACAAGGTGGACAAAGACAGGATGTTCCAGAGATTGGACACAGTAACAAGGGGACACAGTTGGAAGTTGAAGACACAGATGAATCACAGGGATGTTAGGAAGTATTTCTTCAGCCACAGAGTAGTCAGTAAGTGGAATAGTTTGGGAAGCGATGTAGTGGAGGCAGGATCCATACATAGCTTTAAGCAGAGGTATGATAAAGCTCACGGTTCAGGGAGAGTGACCTAGTAGCGATCAGTGAAGAGGCGGGGCCAGGAGCTCGGACTCGACCCCCGCAACCTCAACTAGGTGAGTACAACTAGGTGAGTACACACACACACACACACACACACACACACAGACATACACACACACACACACACACACACACACACACACACACACACACACACACACACACACACACACACACACACACACACACACACACACACACACACGCACTACACACACACACTACACACACACACTATACACACACACACACTGCACACACACACACAGACACACACACACACACACACACACACACACACACACACACACACACACACACACACACACACACACACACACACACACACACACACACACACACACACACACACATTAAATATCGCTATCATGTCCTCTCTATCTCTCCTGTCCTCCAGTGTCCTCAGGTCGATTTGCCTTAACTTCTCGAAGGACATGTCCCTTTGCTCCGGGACTAGTCTTGTTACAAACCTTTGCACTTTCTTTAATTTCTTGACGTGCTTGACCATGTGTGGGTTGCAAACTGGAACTGCATACTCTAATATTGGCTTGACGTACACGGTATACAGAGTCTTGAACGATGTGTGTGTGCGTGTGTGTGAGAGTAGTAACACCTGTTTACGTTTGAGATGAGGCAACCGTGTTTTTCTGATTAAGAGGATTTGGGTCTGTAAGAAGTTGATGAAAGTGAGTTTTTAAAATTATTTTTGCATTAAAAGTTGACGCTGGTGTTGGTGACTGGTGCTAGTAGTGGCTAGAGTTGGTAATTGGTGCTAGTGGTGGCTGGTGTTGGTGACTGGTGCTAGTGGTGGCTGGTGTTGGTGATTGGTGCTAGTGGTAGCTGGTGTTGGTGATTGGTGCTAGTTGTGGCTGGTGTTGATGATTGGTGCTAGTGGTGGCTGGTATTGGTAACTGGTGCTAGTAGTGGCTAGTGTTGGTGATTGGTGCTACTAGTGTCTTGTGTGGGTGATTGACTAGTAGTGGCTGGTGCAGATGATGGGTGCTGGTAGTTGCTGGTGCATGACAGAAAAATGCTGCCACAGTGAGAATTTCTGTACTCGCCCCCGTCCTTTGTCTCATGCTCATACCCGACATAGACGGAGACGTAAACCATAGCACCGTGTCTTCCTTTGCTCTATAGAACTTGCATGAGAGTGTCATACATCGCAGTAGAGAACAGTAAGATGTTCAGTGAAGATAAATTCCAGCTACTCCGTTATGGAAAATATGACGAATTTAAAGATAGACGGAGTATAAGGCAAATTTTAGCCACAAAACAAAGTGGAAAATGTGAAGAACTTAGGAGTGATAATGTCACAGGATGTCACCCTCAAGGAACACAACAGTGTTCCTATCACAACTGCGAGGAAAATGATGCAATGGATAATGAGAATCTTCAAAACAAGAGATATCAAGCCACTGATCATCATCTTTAAGTCACTTTTTTATCTAGGCTAGAATACTATTGTACACTAACAGTCCCTCCCAAGGCAGTCGAAACCGCAGATTTGTTCAGTGAAGTCAGTAAAGCACTTCAGTTACTGGGGACGTTAGAAGTCCCTGCACTTGTACAACTTGGAGTCCAGGAGAGAAAAGTAAATCATAATTTACATCTGGAAAATCCTAGAGGGACTGGTTCCAAATCTGCACTCAGAAATCATTGCATATGAAAGCAAAAGATTCGGAAGACGGTGCCGTGAGTACACAGAGAAAACACAATAAGTATCAGAAGCCCGAGGCTTCCTATCATAAATAAGGTTGATTACAAATAGACCCTTATTTGTCTTTAAGAGGGAACTAGACAGATACCTAAAGTCATTGCCTGACCAGCCAAACTGTGGTTCGTACGTCGGATTGCGTGTGGCCAGCAGTAACAGCTTGGTTGATCGGACCCTGAATGGTTATGGACCAGGCCGTGGGGGCGTTGACCCCCTGAACAGCCTCCAGGTAGACTCCAGGCAGTAGTTGCTGAAGCAAAGTGATTGATGCTAGTGGTTGCTGGTGTTAGTGATTGCTGGTGTTATTGATTGGTGCTAGTGGTGGCTGGTGTTAGTGATTGATGCTAGTGGTTGCTGGTGTTAGTGACTGATGCTAGTGGTTGCTGGTGTTAGTGATTGGTGCTAGTGGATTTTGATGTTAGTGATTGGTGCTAGTGGTGGCTGGTGGTGGTGACTTGTGCTAGTGGTGGCTGGTACAGGTGACTGATGCTAGTGGTGGCTGATATAAGTGATTCGTGCTAGTAGTGGTGGCTGGTGTTGGTGATTGGTGCTGGTGGTGGCTGGTAGTGGTGACTGGTGCTAGTGGTTTCTGGTACAGGTGACTGATGCTAGTGGTGGATGGTATAAGTGATTCGTGCTAGTAGTGGTGGCTGGTGTTGGTGACTGGTGCTAGTGCTGGCTGGTGTTGGGGACTGATGCTAGTGGTGGCTGGTGTTGGTGACTGATGCTATTGGCGGCTGGTGTTGGTGACTAGTGCTTGTGGTGGCTGCTGTTGGTGACTGGTGCTAGTGGTGGCTGGTGTTGGTGACTGGTGCTAGTTGTGGCTGGTACAGGTGACTGATGTTAGTGGTGTCTGGTATAAGTGATTCATGCTAGTAGTGGTGGCTGGCGTTGGTGACTGGTGCTAGTGGTAGCTGGTGTTGGTGACTGGTGCTTGTGGTGACTGGTGTTGGTGATTGGTGCTAGTGGTGGCTGGTGTTGGTGACTGGTGCTAGTGGTGGCTATTACAGGTGATTGATGCTAGTGATGGCTGGTATAAGTGATTCGTGCTAGTAGTGGTGGCTTGTGTTGGTGATTGGTGCTGGTGGTGGCTGGTATTGGTGATTGGTGCTAATAGTAGCTGGTACTGGTGATTAATATTGGTTGGTATTGATGATTAATTTGGTTAAATTTTACCTAATAACAGAGGTGCCGCATCCTGAGTAACAGTGTTGATGGTTGCAGTGAGAACACTTTCTAGGTTGGTATCATCTACCCTGATGCCGAGTTGTCCTCGTTACCTTTAACGAGTGTTCAATGTGTGTACATTATTTACCAAAACATGGAGAGAGAGATTTTTGCATAAAAAAATGTATTATAACGCATACATACTGTAACAAAAACAAAACTGAAGCAAAAACATATTTTTCATCCTCCGAGAGCGTGATTGGTAGAACCATTCCCACAA
>NW_027197355.1:60000-63402 GCF_038502225.1 Cherax quadricarinatus
GAGATGGACGAGATTGTAAATTTTCAGAGAATAGGGGGGTACTCGAAGGGGAGAAACCGACCAATCAAGCTGATTCTCAGGACGGAAACAGTGCGGAACAGGATCCTCCAAGAGAAACCACGATTGAAATACTCGGAAGAGTACAAGAGGGTGTTCCTAGACAGAGACAGAACAAAATCAGAACGACAGCAGCTGAGGGAGAGGACAAAAAAGCGAAAGGAGCTAGGAAAAGAGACAAGGAGGGAATCAGCAGAGGTCAGTCAGAGCAGGACAGAACAGCAAGGGCAAGCACACACACAACTACTCTCAGAACCATACAACCTATCACACCATCCCAACACACACTACAATCCATACCCACAGCCTCCACCCAACACCGAGCTATAGAATCCCACAGTATGCCACCAGGTCTCCCACCCTCACAGGCCCCCCAAACCACAGTGTTGGAAAGGAAACTGAAGGTATGGTACACAAACGCTGATGGAATAACAAATAAGTGGGAGGAGTGGCACGAAAGAGTCAAAGAAGCATCACCGGACATCATAGCTCTCACAGAAACCAAGCTTACAGGTATGATAACAGATGCCATCTTTCCAACGGGATACCAAATCCTGAGGAAAGACAGAGGGAACAGGGGGGGTGGAGGAGTGGCGTTGCTGATCAAAAATCGCTGGAATTTTGATGAGCTGGAGAGAGGAGATAGCGGAGAAGAAAGTGATTACATAGTGGGAACACTTCACTCTGGAGGTCCCAAGGTGGTAATAGCAGTGATGTATAACCCACCACAGAACAGCAGGAGGCCAAGGCAAGAGTACGACGAGAGCAATAGAGCGATGGTTGACACACTGGCTAGAGTGGCCAGAAGAGCTCATGCATGCAGGGCAAAGCTCCTGATCATGGGTGACTTTAACCACAAGGAGATCGATTGGGAGAACTTGGACCCACATGGGGGCCAAGATACATGGAGGGCTAAGATGATGGAGGTGGTACTGGAGAACTTCATGTACCAACACGTAAGGGACACTACAAGAGAGAGAGGAGAGGATGAACCAGCAAGGCTGGACTTAGTATTCACCTTCAGTAGTGCAGATATCGAGGACATCACATATGAAAGACCCCTTGGGGCCAGTGACCATGTGGTTTTAAGCTTCGAATACACAGTAGAGCTACAAGTGGAGGGAGAAGCAGGAAGGCCAGGACGAATGAAGCCAAACTACAAGAAAGGGGACTACACAGGAATGAGGAACTACCTGAACGGGGTTCAGTGGGACAGAGAACTGGCAGGGAAGCCAGTTAATGAGATGATGGAATATGTAGCAACAAAATGCAAGGAGGCTGAGGAGAGGTTTGTACCCAAGGGTAACAGGAGTAATGAAAAAGCCAGGATGAGCCCATGGTTTACCCAAAGGTGCAGGGAGGCAAAAACCAAGTGTGCTAGGGAATGGAAGAAATATAGAAGGCAAAGGACCCAGGAGAATAAGGAGAACAGTCGTAGAGCCAGAAACGAATATGCACAGATAAGAAGGGAGGCCCAAAGACAATATGAAAATGACATAGCAGCGAAAGCCAAATCTGACCCGAAACTGTTGTACAGCCACATCAGGAGGAAAACAACAGTCAAGGACCAGGTAATCAGGCTAAGGAAGGAAGGAGGAGAGACAACAGGAAATGACCGTGAAGTATGTGAAGAACTCAACAAGAGATTCAAAGAAGTGTTCACAGAGGAGACAGAAGGGACTCCAGAAAGACGGAGAGGTGGGGCACACCACCAAGTGCTGGACACAGTGCACACAACCGAGGAAGAAGTGAAGAGGCTTCTGAGTGAGCTAGATACCTCAAAGGCAATGGGGCCAGATAACATCTCCCCATGGGTATTGAGAGAGGGAGCAGAGGCGCTATGTGTACCCCTAACAACAATATTCAATACATCTATCGAAACAGGGAGATTGCCTGAGGCATGGAAGACAGCAAATGTAGTCCCAATCTTTAAAAAAGGAGACAGACATGAAGCATTAAACTACAGACCAGTGTCACTGACATGTATAGTATGCAAAATCATGGAGAAGATTATCAGGAGAAGAGTGGTGGAACACCTAGAAAGGAATGATCTCATCAACAGCAGCCAGCATGGTTTCAGGGACGGGAAATCCTGTGTCACAAACCTACTGGAGTTCTATGACATGGTGACAGCAGTAAGACAAGAGAGAGAGGGGTGGGTGGATTGCATTTTCTTGGACTGCAAGAAGGCGTTTGACACAGTTCCACACAAGAGATTGGTGCAAAAACTGGAGGACCAAGCAGGGATAACAGGGAAGGCACTACAATGGATCAGGGAATACTTGTCAGGAAGACAGCAGCGAGTCATGGTACGTGGCGAGGTGTCAGAGTGGGCACCTGTGACCAGCGGGGTCCCGCAGGGGTCAGTCCTAGGACCAGTGCTGTTTCTGGTATTTGTGAACGACATGACGGAAGGAATAGACTCTGAGGTGTCCCTGTTTGCAGATGACGTGAAGTTGATGAGAAGAATACACTCGATCGAAGACCAGGCAGAACTACAAAGGGATCTGGACAGGCTGCAGACCTGGTCCAGCAATTGGCTCCTGGAGTTCAATCCCACCAAGTGCAAAGTCATGAAGATTGGGGAAGGGCAAAGAAGGCCGCAGACGGAGTACAGTCTAGGGGGTCAGAGACTACAAACCTCACTCAAGGAAAAAGATCTTGGGGTGAGTATAACACCAGGCACATCTCCTGAAGCGCACATCAACCAAATAACTGCTGCAGCATATGGGCGCCTAGCAAACCTCAGAACAGCATTCCGACATCTTAATAAGGAATCGTTCAGGACCCTGTACACCGTATACGTTAGGCCCATATTGGAGTATGCGGCACCAGTTTGGAACCCACACCTAGCCAAGCACGTAAAGAAACTAGAGAAAGTGCAAAGGTTTGCAACAAGACTAGTCCCAGAGCTAAGAGGTATGTCCTACGAGGAGAGGTTAAGGGAAATCAACCTGACGACACTGGAGGACAGGAGAGATAGGGGGGACATGATAACGACATACAAAATACTGAGAGGAATTGACAAGGTGGACAAAGACAGGATGTTCCAGAGATTGGACACAGTAACAAGGGGACACAGTTGGAAGCTGAAGACACAGATGAATCACAGGGATGTTAGGAAGTATTTCTTCAGCCACAGAGTAGTCAGTAAGTGGAATAGTTTGGGAAGCGATGTAGTGGAGGCAGGATCCATACATAGCTTTAAGCAGAGGTATGATAAAGCTCACGGCTCAGGGAGAGTGACCTAGTAGCGATCAGTGAAGAGGCGGGGCCAGGAGCTCGGACTCGACCCCCGCAACCTCAACTAGGTGAGTACAACTAGGTGAGTACACACACACACAC
>NW_027197356.1:0-63401 GCF_038502225.1 Cherax quadricarinatus
AGAAACAGGTCAGGTGAGGAGAGACTGAGAGAGAGGTAAGTGAACAGAAACTGAGAGATATGTCAGGTGAAGAGAAACTGAGACAGGTCATGTAAAGAGAAGCTGAGAAACAGGTGAATTGGAGAGAAACTGAGTGACACATGAGGGGAAAAGAAACTGAGAAACAGGTCAGGGGATGAGAAACTGGGAGATAGGCCAGGTTAAGAGAAACTGAACACAGGCCAGGTGAAAAGAAACTGAGAGAGTGGGCAGGTGAAGAGAAACTGAGAGACAGGTCAGTGTAAAAGGAAATTAGAGACAGGTCATGTGAAGAGAAACGGAAAGAGAGGTCAGGTGAAGAGAAAATGAGAGACATGTCAGGAGAAGAGAAACTGAGAGACAGGTCAAGTGAAGAGAAACTGAGAGACATATCAGTTGAAGAGAAACTGAGAGAAAGGTCAGGTGAAGAGAAACTGAGAGACAGGTCAGGTTAGAGAGACTGAGAGACAGATCAGGTGATGACAAACTGATAGAAACGGCTGGTGAAGAGAGACTCAGAGATTTGAAATGTGAAGAGAATCTGAGAGACTAATCAGGTGAATAGAAACTGAAAGACAGGTCAAGTGAAGAGAAACTGAAAGACATGTCAGGTGAAGAGAAACTGAGAGACTAGTCAGGTGAAGAGAAACTGAAAGACAGGTCAAGTGAAGAGAAACTGAAAGCCATGTCAGGTGAAGAGAAACTGACAGACAGGTCAGGTGAAGAGAAACTGAGAAACATGTCAGGTTAAGAAAAACTGAGAGACAGGTCAGGTGATGAGAAACTGAGAGACATGTCAGGTGAAGAGAAACTGAGAGACAGGTTATGTAAATAGAAACTGAAAGACAGGTCAGGTGAAGAGAAACTGAGCAAAGTCCAGGTGAAGAGAAACTGAGAGACAGGGCAAGTGAAGAGAAACTGAGAGACAGGTCAGGTGAAGTGAAACTGAGAGGCAGGTCAGGTGAAGAGAAACTGACAGACAGGCCAGGCAAAGAGAAACATAGAGACAGGTCAGGTGATGAGAAACTGAAACACAGGTCAGGTGAAGAGAAAATGAGAGACATGTCAGGTGAAGAGAAACTGAGAGACACGTCAGGGGAAGAGAAACTGAGAGACATGTGAGGTGAAGAGAAACTGAGAGACAGGTCACTTGAAGAGAAAGGGGAAGACAGGTCAGGTGAAGAGAAACTGAGAGACATGTCAAGGGAAAAGAAACTGAGGGACACATCAGTTGAAAAGAAACTGAGCACAGGCCAGGTGAAGAGAAACTGGGAGACAGGTCAGGTGAAGAGACACTGAGAGACATGTCAGGTGAAGAGAAACTGAGACAGGTCAAGTGTAAAAAAACTGAGAGACACGTCAGGTGAAGAGAAAATGAGCACAGTCTAGTTGAAGACAAACTGAGAGACAGGTGATGTGAAGAGAAAACGAGACATAGCTAAGGCGACAAGAAACTGAGAGACGCTTCAGTAGAAGAGAAACTTAGAGACAGGTCAGGAGAAGAGAAACTGATAGACATATCACGTGAAGAGAAAGTGAGAGACAGGACAGGTGAAGATAAACTGAGAAGCACGTCAGATGAAGAGAAACTGAGAAACAGTTCTGGGGAAGAGAAAGTGAGTGAAACATCAGGGGAAGAGAAACGGAGAGAGTTCAGGTGAAGAGAAACTGAGAGAGACGTCAGGTGAAGAGAAAATGAGAGACACATCAGGGGAAGAGAAACTGGGAGACAGGTAAAGTGAAAAGAAACTGACACAGGTCACGTGAAGAGAAACTGAAAGACAGGATAGGTGAATAGAAACTGATAGACATATCAGTAGAAGAGAAACTGAGAGACATGTCAGTTGGAGAGAAACTGAGAGTCAGGTCAAGTGAAGAGAAACTGAGAGACAAGTCAAGTGAAGAGAAACTGAGACAGGTCACGTGAAGAGAAACTGAGACTGGTCACGTAAATGAAAGAGAAGGTCAGTTGAAGAGAAACTCGGAAACATGTCAGGTGAAGAGAAACTGAGACAAGTCAGGTGAAAAGAAACTGAGAGACACGTTGGCTGAAGACAAACTGAGAGACAGGTGAGAGGAAGAGAAACTGAGAGACAAGTCAAGTAAGAGAAAATGAGATACAGGTCATGTGAAGAGAAACTGAGAGACTTGTCAGGTGAAGAGAAACTGAGAGACAGGTCAGGTGAAGAGAAACTTAGATACAGGTGAGGGGAAGAGAAATTGAGAGACAAGTCAAGTGAAGAGAAAATGAGATACATGTGAGACACATGTCAGGTGAAAAGAAACTGAGAAACACTTAATGGGCAGAGAAACTGAGAAACATGTCAAGGTGAAGAGAAACTGAGAGACAGGTCAGGTGAAGAAAAACTTAAAGACAGGTCAGGTGAAGGGAAACTGTGAGACATATCAGGTGAAGAGAAACTGTTATAGGTCAGGTCAAGAGAAACTGGAAGACAGGTCTGGTGAAGAGAAATTGATAGACATGTCAGGTGAAGAGAAACAGAGATATGTCAGTTGGAGAGAAACTGAGAAACAGGTCAAGTGAAGAGAAACTGAGAGACAAGTCAAGTGAAGAGAAACTGAGACAGGTCACGTGAAGAGAAACTGAGACTGGTCACGTAACTGAAAGAGAAGGTCAGTTGAAGAGAAACTCAGAAACATGTCAGGTGAAGAGAAACTGAGACAAGTCAGGTGAAAAGAAACATAGAGACACGTCTTGTGAATAGAAACTGAGCAAAAGAAAGGTTAAGAGAAACTGAGAGACATGTCAGGTTAAGAGAAATTGAGAAGCAGGTAATGGGAAGAGAAACTGAGAGACACGTCAGGTGAAGAGAAACTGACAGACAGGTCAGGTGAAAAGAAACTGAGAGACATGTCAGGAGAAGAGAAACTGAGAGGCAGGTCAGGAGAAGAGTTACTGGGAGACAGGTCAGGTGAAGAGAAATTGAGAGATACGTCAGGTGAAGAGAAGCTGAGAGACATGTCAGGTGAATAAAAACAGACAGGTCAGGTCAAAAGAAATTGGATGACAGGTCTGGTGAAGAGAAACTGAGAGACATGTCAGGTGAAGAGAAACTGAGAGACAGGTCATGTGAAGAGAAGCTGAGAAACAGGTGAGGGGAAGAGAAATTGAGTGACACGTCAGAAGAAGAGAAAATGAGAAACAGGTGAGGGAATGAGAAACTGGGAGATAGGTCAGGTGAAGAGAAACTGAACACAGGCTAGGTGAAGAGTAACTGAGAGACAGGTCAGGTGAAGAGAAACAGAGACAGGTCAGTATAAGAGAAACTTAGAGACAAGTCCGGTGAAGAGAAGCTCAGAGACACGTCAGGGGAAGAGAAACTGGGAGACAGGTCAGGTGAAGAGAAACTAAGTGACAGGTCAGAGGAAGAGAAACTGTGAGACAGGTCAGGGGAAGAGAAACTGAGACACATATCAGATGAAGAAAAACAGAGAGAGGTCTGGACCATGGAAACTGGAAGACGGGTCTGGTGAAGAGAAACTGAGAGACATGTCAGGTGAAGAGAAACTGAGAGACACGTCAAGAGAAGAGAAACTGCGAGACAGGTCATGTGAATATAAACTGAGAAACATGTCAGGGAAGAGAAACTGAGTGAAACGTCGGGGGAAGAGAAGCAGAGACAGGTCAAGTGAAGAGAAACTGAGAGACACGTTGGCTGAAGACAAACTGAGAGATAGGTGAGAGGAAGAGAAACTAAGAGACAAGTCAAGTAAGAGAAAATGAGATACAGGTCAAGTGAAGAGAAACTGAGAGACACTTCACGGGGAGAGAAACTTATAGACAGGTCATGTGAAGAGAAACTGAGAGACTTGTCAGGTGAAGAGAAACTGAGAGACAGGTCAGGTGAAGAGAAACTTAGATACAGGTGAGGGGAAGAGAAACTGAGAGACAAGTCAAGTGAAGAGAAACTGAGACAGGTCACATGAAGAAAAACTAGACACATGTCAGGAGAAAAGAAACTGAGAAACACTTCATGGGCAGAGAAACTGAGAGACATGTCAGGTGAAGAGAAACTGAGAGACAGGTCAGGTGAAGAGAAACTTAAAGACAGGTCAGGTGAAGAGAAACTGTGAGACATATCAGGTGAAGAGAAACTGTTACAGGTCAGGTCAAGAGAAACTGGAAGACAGGTCTGGTGAAGAGAAATTGATAGACATGTCAGGTTAAGAGAAACTGAGAGACATGTCAGGTGAAGAGAAACTGAGAAACACATCAGGTGAACTGAAACTGAGAGCAGCCCAGGTGAAAAGAATCTGAGAGACAGGTCAGGGGAATAGAAACAGAGACACGTCAGGTGAAGAGAAACTGGGAGACACGTCAGGTGAAGAGAAACTGAGAGACACGTTAGGGGAAGAGAAATTGTGAGACAGGTCAGGTGATGAGAAACTGAGGAACAGGTTAGGAGAAGAGAAACTGACAGACAGGTCAGCAGAAGAGAAACTGAGAGACATATCATGTGAAGAGAAACAGAGACCTATCAGGTGAAGAGAAACTGAGAGACATGTCAGGTGAAGACAAACTGAGAGACAGGTCAGGGGAAGAGAAACTGGGAGACATGTCAGGTGAAGAGAAACTGAGAGATAGGTCAGAAGAAAAGAAACTGAGAGACAGGTCAGATGAAGAGAAACTGAGAGACAGGTCATGTGAAGAGAAACTGAGAGACACTTCAGGGGAAGAGAAACTGAGAGACAAGTCAGGAGAAGAGAAACTGAGAAACAGGTAAGGGGATGAGAAACTGTGAGATAGGTCATATGAAGATAAACTGAGCACAGGCCAGGTGAAGAGAGACTGAGAGATACGTCAGGTGAAGAGAAACTGAGAGACATGTCAGGTGAATAACAAAAAGGCACAATACCGTGACTGGAACGGTACAGAAATTACCCTCACATAGAAGAGAGGAGCTTACGACCACTTTTTGGTGCGACTTGGACCATTTACAAAGTCACACTAATCAGAGATCATAGCCATCCTATTGACTGCTCTTCCTCTAAAACTGTCTTCCCTACTTCCAACTCTAACAGTCGCCGTCTAGTTGAATCCTCTTTAATACACAACTTTCCTTGTTTCAGTCTTAGTCCTTGCTTCGTCTCTGTAGATTGCGTCCTCTCCCACTACATTGTAAAATGCTCCAAACTTCAGAACACCCGTGACTTAAAACTGATTCCTCATTTTTTTTTCTTTTTTCTTTTTTCTTTTTCTTCTTCTCCCTTTTCCCCTTTCCTCTTTCCTTCTTTCTCCTCTGGATTGTCTTTCTTTCTTCTTTCTCGTGATTCTGTTCCTTCATTATTCCGCTTCCCCGCACCTCTATGAACTTGCTCTCCCTCTGTGGGCACCTAGCTGCCTTGCAGTGCTCCCCTTTCGTTGTATTTGGCTGGCTCCTCCTCCTTATTCCCCTCTACTACTACCACTACCAATACTACTACTTATACTACTACTACTTCTACCACTACCAATACTACTACTTATACTACTACTACTACTACTACCACTACCACTAATGCTTCTAATACTACCACCACTACCTCTTCCTGCCTATATATACGCGTCCTGCTCCACTTCTGGTTAGTGTGACTTTGTAAATGGTCCAAGGCCGACCGAAACGTCTTCGTCTCTTCTATGCGCGGGTTATTTGTGTATGTCAGTTGAAGAGAAACTGAGACAGGTAACGTGAAGAGACACTGAAAGACAGATCAGGTGAAGTGAAACTGAGAGACGTGTCAGGTGAAGAGAAACTGAGAGACATGTGAGGTGAAGAGAAACTGTGAGACAGGTCAAATGAAGAGAAATTAAGAGACATGTCAGGTGAGGAGAAAATGAGAGTCAGGTCAGGTGAAGGAAACTGAGAGACAGGTCAAGTGAAAAGAAACTGAGAGACATGTCAGATGAAGAGAAAATGAGACAAGTCAGGTGAAGAGAAACTGAAAGACTGATCAGGTGAAGAGAAACTGAGAGACATGTCAGGTGAAGAGAAACTGAATGACAAATCAGGTGAAGAGAAACTGAGAAACATGTCAGGCGAAAAGAAACTGAGGTACTTCAGGTGAAGAGAAACTGAGAGATAGGTCAAGTGAAGAGAAACTGAAAGACACGTCAGGGGACACAGAAACTCGGAGATAAGTAAGGTAAAGAGAAACTGAGAGGCAAGTCATGAGAAGAGAAACTTAGAAACAGGTCAGGGGAAGAGAAACTGGAAGATAGGTCAGGTGAAGAGAAACTGAGTTCAAAAAAGTGAAGAGAAACTGAGAGATATCTAAGGTGAAGAGAAACTGAGAGACAGGTAAAGTGAAAAGAAACTGACACAGGTCACGTGAAGAGAAACTGAAAGACAGGATAGGTGAATAGAAACTGATAGATATATCAGGAGAAGAGAAACTGAGAGACATGTCAGTTGCTGAGAAACTGAGAGATAAGTCAAGTGAAGAGAAACTGAGAGACAAATCAAGTGAAGAGAAACTGAGACAGGTCACGTGAAGAGAAACTGAGACTGGTCACGTAACTGAAAGAGAAGGTCAGTTGAAGAGAAACTCAGAAACATGTTAGGTGAAGAGAAACTGAGACATGTCAGATGAAAAGGAACATAGAGACACGTCTTGTGAATAGAAACTGAGCAAAAGAAAGGTTAAGAGAAACTGAGAGACATGTCAGGTAAAGAGAAATTGAGAGACAGGTAATGGGAAGAGAAACTGGGAGACACGTCAGGTGAAGAGAAACTGACAGACAGGTCAGGTGAAGAGAAACTGAGAGACATGTCAGGTGAAGAGAAACTGAGAGGCAGGTCAGGAGAAGAGTTACTGAGAGACAGATCAGGTGAAAAGAAACTGACAGACAGGTCAGGTGAAGAGAAATTGAGAGATATGTCAGGTGAAGAGAAACTGAGAGACATGTCAGGTGAATGAAAACAGAGACAGGTCAAGTGAAGAGAGACTGAAAGACAGGTCAGGTGAAAGGATACTGAGAAACATGTCAGGTGATGAGAAACTGAGAGACTTATCAGGTGAAAAGAAAATGAGAGACAAGTCTGGTGAAGATAAAATGAACACATGAAAGGTGAAGAGAAACTGAGAAACATGTCATGTGAAGAGAAACTTAGAGACAGGACAGGTGAAGAGAAACTGAGAGACAGTTCAGGTGAAGAGAAACTGACAGGCAGGTCAGGTGAAGAGAAACTGATAGACATATCAGGTGAAGAGAAACTGAGAGACAAGTCAGATGAAGAGATACTGAGAGACAGGTCAGGTGAAAAGAAACTGAGAGACAAGTCAGGTGAAAAGAAACTGAGAGACAGGTCAGGTGAAGAGAAATTGAGAGATAGGTTAGGTGAACAGAAACAGAGACATGTAAAGTGAAGAGAAACTGATAGACAGACTATGTAAAGAGAAGCTGAGAAACAGGTCAGGGGAAGAGAAACTTAGTGACACATCATAGGAAAAGAAACAGAGACAGGCCAAGTCAGAAGAATCTGGAAGACACTTCTGGTGAAGAGAAACTGAGAGACATGTCAGGTGAAGAGAAACTGAGAGACAGGTCAAGTGAAGAGAAACTGAGAGACAGGTCATGTGAAGAGAAAAGGAGAGATAATTCATGTGAAGAGAAAATGAGAAGCAGGTCAAGTGAAGAGAAACTGAGAGACATGTCAGGTGAAGAGGAACTGAGAGACAGGTCAGGTGAAGAGAAACTCAGAGACAAGTCAGGAGAAGAGAAACTGAGAAACAGGTGAGGGGATGAGAAACTGGGAGATAGGTCTTCAAGAGAAACTGAACACAGACCAGGTGAAGAGAAATTGAGAGAGTGGTCAGGTGAAGAGAAACTGTGAGACAGGTCAGTGTAAGAGGAACTCAGAGACAGGTCACGTGAAAAGAAACTTAGAGACATGTCAGGTGAAGAGAAACTGAGACAGGCCACTCGAAGAGCAACTGAAAAAGAGGTCAGGTGAAGAGAAAATGAGACATGCCAGGTGAAGAGAAACTGAGAGACACGTCATGGGAAGAGAAACTGAGAGATATGCCAGGTGAAGAGAAACTGAGAGACAAAGTCACTTGAATAGAAACTGAAAGTCAGTTCAGGTGAAGAGAAACTGAGAGACATGTCAGGTGAAAAGAAACTGAGAGACATGTCATCGAAGAGAAACTGAGAGACTAGTCAGGTGAAGAGAAACTGAAAGACATGTCGGGTGAAGAGAAACTGAGACACAGGTCACTTTAAGAAAAACTGAAACACAGGTCAGGTGAAGAGAAACAGTAAGACATGTCAGGTGAAAAGAAACTGAGAGACACATCAGTTGAATAGAAACTGAGAGACATGTCGGGTGAAGAGAAACTGAGACACAGGTCAGGTGAAGAGAAAAAGAGAGACACGTCAGAGACGGAGAAATTGAGAGACATGATAGGTGAAGAGAAACTGAGAGACAGGTCGGGTAAAGAGAAACCGAAAGACAGGTTAGGTGAAAAGAAACTGAGAGACATGTCAGGTAAAGAGAAACTGAGAGATAGGTCAAATGAAGAGAAACTGCGAGACAGGTCAGGCAAAGTTAAGCCTATAGACAGTTCAAGTGAAGATAAACTGAAAGACAGGTCAAGTGAAGAGAAACTGAGAGACAGTTCAAGTGAACGGAAACTGAGAGAGGTCACATGAAAAGAAACTGAAAGATAGGTCAGGTGAAGAGAAACTGTGAGACATGTCAGGTGACGAGTGTGAGGGAAAAGTTCAATAGATAGGAGTAGAGAGGGAGTATATAGTAACAATAGTTTCATTGCCGGCTACTTGTTAAGGTAGGGTAAGTCCAGCTCCCGCTATTCCCCCCTTTTTTTCCCCCACCCCGAAAGTGATAGTTTGACTGCCGGCTGCTTGTTAAGGTAGGGTCAATCTAGCTCCGGCTATCCCTCCCCCTCCTTCTTCTCCCCCCCCCCCCGGAAAGGTGACGTGTGGGGCTCTGGTCAAACAGTAAATCACTCGACTCACAGCTCCCAACACTACTCTTGGATGACAGAGAGGGTCACCTGTCAATCAAAGAGAAGAACTGATGGAGAAGGACTAACGTCCAGAGATTTCCCCATTTTGGATTTAATTACCTGTGCACCTGTATGAAATTGCAGGACGTAACCCCACATCATTGCAGCGGTAAAGAACCTGCTTTCCTGTCATCGGGATAGAATACTCACGGCGACACTCTGTGAAGAACTAGCCGGTGGTGGTCACCAACACCTGCGACCCCCTCCCCCTCCACATCAGCAACGGCTAAGATTTCAACAACACTCAGTGTCACCAACACCAGACATCCATATATATACTAGCGTTGAGTTCAAATGTTATTTTATTCATTTCATTTTTCATTTTTCTTTCAAATAGGATATACCTGTCATGTTTTATTGTTTTATGTTTGCTTTAATAAATAATAAAGTGTTTATTTTTGTGAATTATTATTTCTTTTTCTATTCATTAATTTTCCTGAGGAGGAGCCAGCCTGAGTAATACTGTCTGAAGTTGTTACAGGGCTGAGTAAGCCTTCACAAGTGGTGACCTTGCCCGGATCAACTCGACTGAATCAAGATTCAACTCCATCTCGAATCTACCATTGGAACTTCAACGCTGCATACCACAGACTGTTACCACCAGCCATGAGTAATCATTCTCTATGGTAGGAGTACGGTACAGGTATTTGGAAGATTTGGTGATTGTTATAGTCTCAATTTATTGTAAGTCAAGTCAGGCAGGATATAATAGTTAATTCTGCCACCTTTCTTGTGAGCTTGAAACACTTTAGAGGATTAGACTCTAGGGACCCAAGTTTTTCCAGTGACAATTTGTTTCATTGAGCTCTTTATTACATCAAGGGAACTGTCATAGGACACTCTTGATTTGTTGGTGAGAAGATTGGATGGTCAAGTGACCCCATTCTACTTACTGTTTGCTCGGAGCTTGCATAGAACCCTTCGTTTTCATTAATACATATTGTTTAATTGAAGCAGGGATCGAGCCCTCTGGTTTATTTACAGTTTGAGCAGAGCAGGAATTGAACCCTCCATTTTCTTTAATACCCGTTTCATTTCCCATGATAGTTTAAGTTATTCTTGCAAGTATGGATGAATACCAGTTTTGGATGAATGCGTGATAGATTTGATTGTGAGGAGAGAGCTAGAGTACGTGAGGAACAAGTTAAGATACGTGAGGAACAGGTTAAATTAAGGGAACTTGAAGAAAGAGCAAAGGACAGAGAATATGAGTTAAGGGAAAGAGAAAAGGATCGCGAGCTCGAACAAACTCGCCTTGAATTAGAGAATAAGAAGTTAACTTTCTCACAACAGCAATTAGATGAAGGAGTAATGGAGCAACGTTCAGCTAGTGCACATATTCCAACACCTAATTTACCTCCCTTCACAGAGGGGGAAGACATAACTTCTTACATTATCAGGTTTGAAAATACCTGTACCCTCTGTGAATGGCCTGCTGGCACCTGGGCTACCAGGTTAGGAATGTTATTTTCCGGTACAGCTTTGAATATCTATGCAACTTTGTCGCAGGATGTTATATGTAATTATAACCTACTGAAGAAGGCAATCCTTAAAGCATATCAAAAAACCACTAATTCTTACAGGAAAGATTTCAGGTATGCCACCTTACAGCCTGGCCAGAACTTTCAGCAGTTACAGGTAACACTCTTTCGTTTGTTCGACTTTTGGATAGAGAGTTCAGGAATTGATCACAGTTATGAATCTCTTAGGGACTTCATGGTTGCTGACCAGTTCCTGACAGCTCTTCCTCACCAGATACGAACATTCATTAGAGAACGTAACTTGATTAAAGCTGAGGAAGTTGCTGAGGCTGCTGACCTTTATGCTGAGGCTCACAATTCCTATAAAGACCTAAAGGGATCGAACCCTAAGGGAAAGGGTTCATCAGACCTTAAGAAATCAAAGCATCTAGTGGAAAGTAAAATGACTTCTTTTATTCCTGTTTGTCATTTGTGTGGTGTTAAGGGACATAAACGTCCAGATTGTCCTTCTAAGAAGGTCCAAAAAGTTGGAAGATGCTTTAAAGACTGTAATGACCAAGCACCCTTCTGTTCAGGAACAGTTAATGGACTTAATGTATCTACCATTTTACGAGACACTGGATGCACATGTATAGTAATTTCTGATAAGCTGTTCCCTAATCTTAAAGAAACTCATTCCTCTCCTATACTTTCAGACTACTTGGGCCGTACAGACACTTTTCCTACCATCCGTTGTTACATTAGGTCTAAATGGTTCACAGGTTGGTCTGAAGCTGTACTAGCTCCCATCAGTTCTTGCTCCGTACTAATAGGTAATGTAAAAGGTGCCATTCTTCCTTCTGAGGTTGACCTTTCATCGCCAAAGATGGACATAAGTGTTTCAGATCCTCTTCCTGTAAAGTCAGAGAAGCCCCTCGAAAGCTCAGATGAGACAATGTCTCGTGAGATTCATGTGGGATTAAAAACCAGTGATGCTACTCTCGAAAGCGAGGTAGTAGGATCACTGGTTCACTTGTTAGATGAAAGTGAAGATATCACCTCCGATACTATGTCTTGACTAGGGCTCAGACCAAAGCCCAGACTTCTCCTACTGTCCATCCTTTGATTTTCCCTGACTTTAAGCCTTTAGATGTATCGAAGGACTCCTTTGCCAATTTACAACGTAATTGCCCTTCTCTTCAGAATTGCCATAATGCCGCTAAACAAAATCAAGTTATCCAAAGGAAAAACTTTTCATATAAATTTGAATATATAAAAGGTATCTTGTACAAGTCAGTATTCAAATTAAATTCAGATGAGATAGACTATTCCATCTTAGTTGTTCCAAGTCAATGCAGAGAGACTGTTCTTAAAATGGCTCATGACCTGCCAGTGCCGGACATTTCTCGCATCGCAAAACCTTAAATAAAATTAGGGAAACCTATTTTTGGCCAAAAATGTCCTCATATGTCACTACCTATTGTAGATCGTGTAAAGTTTGCCAACTGTCATCCTCCCGAGGTACCAGGCGAGTACCTATGGTCAAAATGCCTATCTTTACGGTACCCTTTGAAAGAGTAGCTATTGACATCGTTGGTCCTTTATCTCCACTTTCATCTGGGGGACATAGATATATATGAACATTAGTTGATTATGCTTCGAGTTTTCCTGAAGCCGTTCCCTTGAAGACCATAACTACTACAGGGGTGGCTGAAGCCCCTTTGTCCATCTTCTCCAGAGTGGGCATCCCTAGAGAAATTTTGTCTGACCGTTGGACACAATTCACATCTGACTTAATGCAACATCTATACCAACTTCTGGGAGTTCAGGGAGCAGTCAGGTTCACGGGGTCGACTTTTTTATTTTTCAACCAATTACGTTCATTTTTGGTGTACTATTAGAAGCTTACATCAAACCTCCTGTGCTGAAGTTTCAATCATATCGGCCAAAAAGGAAATGAAATATGCAAAATTTTCGAAAAATTGCATTTGGCAGCGAAGTCCCACTTACAGGTACTTGGAAAAGTGGTTTTGACACTTGCTGCTGATAGAACACCTCTAATTCCATCACTGTAAGTGTACCAATTCTAAAATAAACCTTATCTTCATGCTAAAAAAAATAGGTTTCATAACTTTCTTTTCATATTGGAAGATGTCGGTCTTGTTTCCCACATAAATCTAAAAATATTTGGGATAGTTCAGAAAGGTACACTCTACCCTGTAAATCAAGCATTCTCCTATGTTTGTTGTGAAAATCAAGTCAATTCAATCATAAATAATGATAGGGTGGACCTAAATAGGTAAATAGGTTACTTTCGAGAAATAGGCCGAAGCGCGCGGCACCCCAGCTGCCCGGGAAATAATTTTTTTCCCCGAAAAATTCGCTTTATTTTACACTTTTTGCGTGACCTACGAGTTTTTATTACAGTTAACCATTGAAAATTCGTTTTCTCTCATCACCTGTATGAGAGAACGAACCTTTAGGGGATACACCGATAGAAATTTCTACCTCTAGGGCATCACATTTTTTCGCAATATGACGCGTCAGCACTGTCACCATGCCTGTTATAAATGGCTGTAATTCCTTTTAGAAACATCGTACAAGGATAATAATTATACCAGAGTGTAGCCAGAAAGTTCAGCTATTTTTTGGTAACAATAACTCCATTTTCAAATTTTTTCGATTTTTTTTTTTGCTCCGCGCTCGTGAACCTGACTGCTCCCCTCTCTTCGCCACACCCTATCATCCCAGCTGTAATGGGAGGATTGAGCGCCAGCATTCGATTCTAAAGTCAATTTTAAGGAAACTTTGCTCCCTTAAATCTAAGGAATGGCATCGTTACCTACCCTGTGCTTTGTTTGCCATGAGGGAAGTTCCCAGAGACTCTTTGGGGTTTTCACCTTTTGAACTTCTCTATGGTAGACAGGCCAGAGGTCCATTGTCCATCCTTCATGACTTATGGACTAATGAGGAGGTAAATGCTGAGGTTCAGTCTTCTTACCAGTTTCTCCTTGACCTTAGATCCAAACTTGAGGAGACCTCTGACATAGTTTAGAAAAACCTAAGCTTGTCAATGGACCAGTACAAAACCTATTTTGACTCCAAAAGTCAGAGGAGAAGTTTTAAAGTAAGGGATGAAGTTCTGGTACTTTTGCCTATCTAGTCAAATAAATTATTAGTAGCATGGAAAGGTCCATATAAAGTATTAAAAATTTGTGGGAAAGTTGACTACCTCATAGAAATCAAGGGGAAACCTAAGCTTTATCATATCAACATCCTTAAGAAATATTACCGAAGAAATTCGGGTAACTGCCTTAACAACTTTGACTTAGTTTTTCCACACGAACTTGATACGACAACTGAAGAATGTAAGGTGTTTACCTGGAGTTTACCTGGAGAGAGTTTCGGGGGTCAACGCCCCCGCGGCCCGGTCTGTGACCAGGCCTCCTGGTGGATCAGCGCCTGATCAACCAGGCTGTTGCTGCTGCCTGCACGCAAACCAACGTACGAGCCACAGCCCGGTTGATCAGGAACTGACTTTAGGTGCTTGTCCAGTGCCAGCTTGAAGACTGCCAGGGGTCTGTTGGTAATCCCCCTTATGTGTGCTGGGAGGCAGTTGAACAGTCTCGGGCCCCTGACACTTACTGTATGGTCTCTTAACGTGCTAGTGACACCCCTGCTTTTCATTGGGGGGATGGTGCATCGTCTGCCAAGTCTTTTGCTTTCGTAGTGAGTGATTTTCGTGTGTAAGTTCGGTACTAGTCCCTCTAGGATTTTCCAGGTGTATATAATCATGTATCTCTCCCGCCTGCGTTCCAGGGAATACAGGTTTAGAAACCTAAAGCGCTCCCAGTAATTGAGGTGTTTTATCTCCGTTATGCGCGCCGTGAAAGTTCTCTGTACATTTTCTAGGTCGGCAATTTCACCTGCCTTGAAAGGTGCTGTTAGAGTGCAGCAATATTCCAGCCTAGATAGAACAAGTGACCTGAAGAGTGTCATCATGGGCTTGGTCTCCCTAGTTTTGAAGGTTCTCATTATCCATCCTGTCATTTTTCTAGCAGATGCGATTGATACGATGTTATGGTCCTTGAAGGTGAGATCCTCCGACATAATCACTCCCAGGTCTTTGACGTTGGTGTTTCGCTCTATTTTGTGGCCAGAATTTGTTTTGTACTCTGATGAAGATTTAATTTCCTCATGTTTACCATATCTGAGTAATTGAAATTTCTCATCGTTGAACTTCATATTGTTTTCTGCAGCCCACTGAAAGATTTGGTTGATGTCCGCCTGGAGCCTTGCAGTGTCTGCAATGGAAGACACTGTCATGCAGATTCGGGTGTCATCTGCAAAGGAAGACACGGTGCTGTGGCTGACATCCTTGTCTATGTCGGATATGAGGATGAGGAACAAGATGGGAGCTAGTACTGTGCCTTGTGGAACAGAGCTTTTCACCGTAGCTGCCTCGGACTTTACTCTGTTGACGACTACTCTCTGTGTTCTGTTAGTGAGGAAATTATAGATCCATCGACCGACTTTTCCTGTTATTCCTTTAGCGCGCATTTTGTGCGCTATTACGCCATGGTCACACTTGTCGAAGGCTTTTGCAAAGTCTGTATATATTACATCTGCATTCTTTTTGTCTTCTAGTGCATTTAGGACCTTGTCGTAGTGATCCAGTAGTTGAGACAGACAGGAGCGACCTGTTCTAAACCCATGTTGCCCTGGGTTGTGTAACTGATGGGTTTCTAGATGGGTGGTGATCTTGCTTCTTAGGACCCTTTCAAAGATTTTTATGATATGGGATGTTAGTGCTATTGGTCTGTAGTTCTTTGCTGTTGCTTTACTGCCCCCTTTGTGGAGTGGGGCTATGTCTGTTGTTTTTAGTAACTGAGGGACGACCCCCGTGTCCATGCTCCCTCTCCATAGGATGGAAAAGGCTCGTGATAGGGGCTTCTTGCAGTTCTTGATGAACACAGAGTTCCAGGAGTCTGGCCCTGGGGCAGAGTGCATGGGCATGTCATTTATCGCCTGTTCGAAGTCATTTGGCGTCAGGATAACATCGGATAGGCTTGTGTTAATCAGATTTTGTGGCTCTCATAAAAAAATAATTTTGATCTTCGACTCTCAGTCTGGTTAGCGGCTTGCTAAAAACTGAGTCATATTGGGACTTGAGTAGCTCACTCATTTCCTTGCTGTCATCTGTGTAGGACCCATCTTGTTTAAGTAGGGGCCCAATACTGGACGTTGTTCTCGATTTTGATTTGGCATAGGAGAAGAAATACTTTGGGTTTCTTTCGATTTCATTTATGGCTTTTAGTTCTTCCCGCGATTCCTGACTCCTAAAGGATTCTTTTAGCTTAAGTTCGATGCTTGCTATTTCTCTGACCAGTGTCTCCCTGCGCATTTCAGATATATTGACCTCTTTTAGCCTCTCTGTTATTCTTTTCCGTCGCCTGTAAAGGGAGCGCCTGTCTCTTTCTATTTTACATCTACTCCTCCTTTTTCTTAGAGGAATAAGCCTTGTGCATACATCGAGTGCCACCGAGTTAATCTGTTCTAGGCATAAGTTTGGGTCTGTGTTGCTTAGTATATCTTCCCAGCTTATATCGGTTAGGGCTTGGTTTACTTGGTCCCACTTTATGTTTTTGTTATTGAAGTTGAATTTGGTGAATGCTCCCTCGTGACTAGTCTCATTTTGTCGGTCTGGGGCTCCACGCATACATGTCTGAACCTCAATTATGTTGTGATCTGAGTATATTGTTTTTGATATGGTGACATTTCTTATCAGATCATCATTGTTAGTGAAGATGAGGTCTAGTATATTCTCCAGTCTAGTAGGCTCTATTATTTGCTGGTTTAAATTGAATTTTGTGCAGAGATTTAAAAGCTCGTGTGAGTGTGAGTTTTCATCAGAGCTGCCTCCTGGTGTTATTACTGCAACAATATTATTTGCTATATTCCTCCATTTTAGGTGCCTTAAGTTGAAGTCCCCCAGGAGCAAGATGTTGGGTGCAGGAGCTGGAAGATTTTCCAGACAGTGGTCAATTTTTAACAGTTGTTCCTGGAATTGCTGGGATGTTGCATCCGGAGGCTTGTAGACTACCACAATGACTAGGTTTTGGTTCTCGACCTTTACTGCTAAAACTTCCACTACATCATTTGAGGCATTAAGCAGTTCTGTGCAAACAAGTGACTCTGAAATGTACAGGCCAACCCCCCCCCCTTTTGCCTGTTCACTCTGTCACATCTGTATAGGTTGTAACCTGGGATCCATATTTCGTTGTCCAAGTGATCCTTTATGTGGGTCTCAGTGAAAGCCGCGAACATTGCCTTTGCCTCTGCAAGCAGTCCACGGATGAAAGGTATTTTGTTGTTTGTTGCTGGCTTTAGACCCTGTATATTTGCAAAGAAGAATGTTATCGGACTGGTGGTATTGTTGGTACTGGGGGGGGATTTTTTTTCCGGCATTAGTATCTGTATCTGTTGGTTTGGAGTGGAGGCCATCGACTGTAGTTCCACTCCAGGAATGACTGGATTTGGTGTACGATTTCTGCCATTTCCTGCCAGTTTTTTTTTCTTCCTGGCACTAAAAAACCTCTCCCTCTTGAGTGGCTGTGGCTACCCAGGTTTTCCCATGGCCTGGATGTTTTGTATCTTTTTGTCCCCTTTAGATGGTATGCCTGGCAATTCAAGTTATAGCACAGTCTTTCCTGTACTGAAGAGGTACACATTTCAGAGTGAAAAAGCTTACAGGAAGGGAGTTTGCATTTTCCTGTTGTCATATGGGCATGGCATTTTCTAGGGTGGTCATAGTTGCATGTCCCATCTGTTTTTCCAGATTTCCCATGCCAGCAGATACCAAGTGCATAGTATGTGCACAGGCTTGGTTTCCGCTTGCCTTGGGTTTCTGTGACTGTATTCCCTGTTGGTGCATGTTTCCCTGTCTTACTTCTATCCTCCCTAGCACCAACAATGGAGCTCCCACCAGTTGTTTTTGGTAATTTATCCTCACTATTGCTATTGGAGTCCTCTTGTTTGCTATTTCCTGCGGTATTTCTAGTTTGCAATATTGGTTTTATCTTATCTTTGACTACACTTGTTTCCCTACTATGGCTCCTGTCCCCTATGAGGTCATTTATATGTATTCCTTCCTGCGTATAATTCCCGACTACCTGGACAAAATCTCCAGCTTCACCATTACTGTCTCCCAGGACAGTATCTCCAGCTTCACCATTTCTGTCTCCCAGGACAGCACCTCCAGCTTCACCATTACTGTCTCCCAGGACAGCACTATCAGCCCCACATTTACTGACTACCAGGACATCACCTCCAGCCTTACAGTTTGTGACTACATGGCCAGTATCAAGGGCAGTACCATTCAGCCCAGACTTTTTATGTTCCCATCTGTTGTAGAAAGCTTCCAGGTTTTCTATGAAAGCAGCTTTGATGTTGTCCTCTTTTAATACCCTTGTGATTTTAGTCCACAGATTTTCCTCATTTGGGCATACTCAGAAACACTTCTCTGTTTTAATACTGCTTGTAGCTAGTTCTGGGATATCTGCACAAGGAGCGTGACACCAATTTCCACAAAAATGACAATTTATCCATGTGGAAGCCCGTTTGTTTGACTGACCACAGACTACACACAGCTTCATAATGATTTGAATGGTTGATTTACTGCAATTCTACTAGCAACCTCTTGAATATTATATTAATAACCTTAAATGAAGCTCTAGCTATTTGTATTTCTGTTTCTAACTCTTTTTGTATATTGGACAGCTTACCGTCACGTTCCTGATTTTTAATGTTTGTGTTTATAAGGGCGCCTACAACCCCATCCGTTTACAGTCTGCTTTATTGTCCAACGAAACTGTTTGAAACCAGTCCCGGGTTCGGACCAGTCAAGGGTTCGGACCAGTCAAGGGTTCGGACCAGTCGATCTGCTCTGATCAGTGGGTCACTTATTTAAAACATACTGGTCGGTGATTTGAGCTAACACATGAAGGATCTACTGGAAATTATCTACCCGAGTAATATGTGATTTGACTGATACAAAAGTATAACTTGCGTGTTGAAGAGCCGGTGATATCTGGCAGCTCCTACAATGACGAACGGTCGACCTCAACCCTTATCAATCGCTGTATCTGGCTTTTCTATTTTTTTTTCCGTCTCCACCACAATAAATGCTATATTATCACTATAGTTGGCTGGTGCAAATTTTGGAGGAAGGACGCTTTTTCTGTAGTAATAATTGCTTCTCGTTGTGTATATTGCGACCGCTGGTAACTACAGGTTATATGAAATTCACAGTAACGTCTCGTATTTCAAGAAAAAGAAACTAATGAAAGTCACTCCACTCCACTAAGTACCATTATAATACTGGTTAGTTGCTACTACAACACTGTATTCTGCTATTCACTGGTATCACTAGATTATATGCGAGTACACTAGCAAGCCAGGAAGATTATTAAAAACAGCTGACCTGTGGTAAGTTTCTGGCGACTTCTGGCACCTGCCTCTATAGGCTTATCACTTCATTTACAAATTCACCTGTTTTCAAATGACACTTTAGCCTTTATCATCAATATACTAGGGAGCCACTGTAGTATACACTATACACTATGTATACTCAATGTTATCAGGGAGACTTTCTTTCCTCTGACACGAAAAGTTCAATTATTATTATTTTTTCCCACACGGGACACAGGCCTATGATTCCCCTCTGGCAGTAAACTCTGCTAGGTAGTGCACACTAATTCTCCTTTTTTGACTCAGTATATAATGTTTTCCGCCCAAGATTGGTTCCAGGCGCTAGAGGGATGTATCGTATAGGATTGATGACACAAATTAAAGTTCTAGCACGTAAGAGCGACCGTGAAAACACGAGATAACCCGGAGCACAACGATGGTGCTGACACCACCACTGGTAACACGCTATAATTGACACCTCTAACTTAGACTATGATAAAGAACTACATGACTTGGTGACTTTTGACCACTCGCACGCAACCAACATTAATATTAATGAATCTTTGGATGACCATAAGAGACATGAACTACCTGAATGTGTGAGTAACTTTTCAGACGTCTTTACTGATATTCGAGGTGTTACCTTCACGGTAGTCCATAAGATTGACTTAGTGACGGACAATCCTATCAAACGAAAATTATACCCAGTTCCAGTCCACCTTAGGGATGCATTTGACCGAGAGGTAGACATATTATTAAAACTAAAGATCATTGAACCTTCAGTATCTTCATATTGTTCACGAGTAGTCATGGTTAAGAAGGAGGATAATTCATATAGACTTGCTATTGACTTCAGAGGCCTTAATGCTATAACTCGGTGGGATGCTGAGCCTATGCCCTTAATAGATAGCGATCTTCACAATTTTTATGACGCTTCCTTCTTTTCAGAGATTGATATTGCACAGGCATATCATCAAGTAATGTTAGGTCCTTCTTCTAAGCAGTACACCGCTTTTCCTACACACCAAGGACTGATGCAATATAGAACTATGCCCTTCGGTTTGGTAACTGCCTGTGATACCTACGTGAGACTGATGAGAAAGGTCTTGGGTAATATGCCAAATGTTTCAGTTTATTTTGATAACATTTACGTAATGACATCTACGTGGGGCGAACATATCCAAACATTAACATCAGTTTTGCGTAGGTTACGCTAACATGGCCTCACTGCCAAGCCGAAGAAATGCTTCCTTGGGTATAACAAGATTAGATATCTTGGACTGATACTTTCTAATAACTCTCTGCAGCCTCTCCCCAGTAAGATCAAAGCTTTATTAGAATTTAAATTCCCCAAAACCAAGAAGCTCATGCGTTGCTTTCTTGGTTCTGTAAATTTTTATGCACGGTTTATCCCGAACCTTACTGATCTTACAGGCATCTTATCCGACTTCCTTAAAAAGTCTGTGAAGAAACCTCTTGAACTTTTC
This sequence comes from Cherax quadricarinatus, assembly GCF_038502225.1. NCBI lineage: Eukaryota > Metazoa > Arthropoda > Malacostraca > Decapoda > Parastacidae > Cherax > Cherax quadricarinatus. The sequence goes on from NW_027197356.1 coordinate 20,465, forward strand.
GACGTAGCTCGGGAAAAGTTTAATGAGATTAAAAGTATCTTTCCGAAAGACCCTATACTTAAAATTCCAGATTTTAATAAAACATTTTGTTTAAGAACTGATGCCTCCAATACTGGCTTAGGTGCGGTGCTACTACAATACCATGATGGTACTCCCTTCCCTGTATGCTTCCTAAGCCGGAAACTCCTTCCCGCAGAAACGAGATACTCCACCATAGAAAAGGAATGTTTGGCCCTTGTGTGGGGTATCTCCAAACTTAAATTTTATTTGCTGGGAAAAGAATTCATTTTAGAAACAGACCACAAACCTTTGATATACCTAGAAACTTTTAAGGGAACCAACAGTCGCCTCTTGAGGTGGACATTGTGAGGACAGTGTGAGGGAAAAGTTCAATAGATAGGAGTAGAGAGGGAGTATATAGTAACAATAGTCTCATTGCCGGCTACTTGTTAAGGTAGGGTAAGTCAAGCTCCCGCTATTCCCGCCTTTTTTTCCCCCACCCCGAAAGTGATAGTTTGACTGCCGGCTGCTTGTTAAGGGAGGGTCAGTCTAGCTCCCGCTATCCCTTCCCCTCCTTCTCCCCCCCCCCCCCCGAAAGGTGACGTTTGGGGCTCTGGTCAAACAGTAAATCACTCGACTCACAGCTCCCAACACTACTCTTGGATGACAGAGAGGGTCATCTGTCAATCAACGAGAAGAACTGATGGAGAAGGACTAACGTCCAGAGACTTCCCCATTTTGGATTTAATTACCTGTGCACCTGTATGAAATTGCAGGACGTAACCCCACATCATTGCAGCGGTAAAGAACCTGCTTTCCTGTCATCGGGATAGAATACTCACGGCGACACTCTGTGAAGAACTAGCCGGTGGTGGTCACCAACACCTGCGACCCCCTCCCCCTCCACATCAGCAACGGCTAAGATTTCAACAACACTCAGTGTCACCAACACCAGACATCCATATATATACTAGCGTTGAGTTCAAATGTTATTTTATTCATTTCATTTTTCATTTTTCTTTCAAATAGGATATACCTGTCATGTTTTATTGTTTTATGTTTGCTTTAATATATAATAAAGTGTTTATCTTTGTGAATTATTATTTCGTTTTCTATTCATTTTATATAAACCCGAATTAATGAATAGAATTATTTCGTTTTCTATTCATTAATTCTATTCATTAATTCGGGTTTATATAACATGGCCGACACGGCAGGTTGTGTAGCGGGCTAGCTGCGGGATTTTCAAGGATAGCTCCTGGTCAAAGAGGCTGACCAGGTCCCTACTTAACAGAACTCAGTGTGAATGCTTTGAGAAGATACCAGAGCAGCGAACGGACATCCCAGTGCAGCGTAAATAGTTGAAGTGTTGTGCAGTTTCAGAGGATTTGGTGTTGTCGAGTCAGGACCAGTCAGCGCCTCCCCCCCTCTCCGCTGGGGGGAGGGGGAGGGCTTGTGTAGTAAACAGTGACCCTCTCATAACGCCTCACCCCTGCGCGTCTCCCCCGCCTCACCCACCCAACTCCCAGCGCCACCCCATCTGTAGAGGGTACTTCTCCCCTAACCCACGATGTCAGCGATGGCACTGCAGGGAGTGCCGGGCTCACAGGAACTTCCACTACAGGGACAGCATCGTGGAGTTCGACCGCGAGGCAGCTGTCAGGTGTGCCACAGGCAGTGTGTACTCAGTACCTCAAGCTTCAACATCCGTGCACACGAGGGCCTGGGATCTTCAATCAACTTGGCGTCCACCAGGACGCTGACATGTCCCTAGGGGAGCTCTCCATCGGGCTGCTAACGGAGTCACTGGCTTCTTGGACCTCTTGGGAAGGGTCGATGGTGCTCGTGCAAGCAGCAGATCCCGGGGCAACTTGCTGCTGTTTGCAATGGCTGTCTGCCGAGGAGAGACAGGCACCTAGCAACATCTGTTGTTGGGGCAATGGATGAATTCCCTGCTATGTTTGTTAACTGCTCATTACTCTGTAATTTGTCTATGATTGTAATCATGTGATAACGTGTTTATCATTCATTACCTTTGCAATTATTCATGAGTGTGACCAGCTCTACCTGGAGCTCATTACCTTTGTAACTTGGTCATGATTATGACCAGATCTAGTTCATTACCTTTGTAACTTGCTCAGCTATCAAAACTTTGGAGTCCAGTCCCTGGACCAATTATGTACCTCAGTAATCTTTTGACTACCGCCCACAGGATGGGTATGGGGTGCATAATAAACATATTAAACTATTCATTAATTTTCCTGAGGAGGAGCCAGCTTTGGTAATACTGTCTGAAGTTATTACAGAGCTGAGTAAGCCTTCACAACGAGAAACTGAGAGACATGTCATGTGAAAACAAACTGAGACAGACGTCAGGAGAAGAGAAACTGACCACAGGCCAGGATAAGAGAGACTGAGAGACAGGTCAGGTGAAGAAAAAATGAGAGACGGGTCAAGTGAGAAGAAACTTAGAGACACTTCAGTAGAAGAGAAACTTAGAGACAGGTCAAGTGTAAAGAAACTGAGAGACACGTCATGTGAAGAGAAACTGAGCACATGCCAGGTGAAGACAAACTGAGAGACATGTCAGGTGAAGAGAAAATGAGACACAGGTCAAGTGAGAAGAAACTTAGAGACACTTCAGTAGAAGAGAAACTTAGAGACAGGTCAGGAGAAGAGAAACTGAGAGACCTGTCAGTTGAAGAGAAACTTAGGGACAGGACTGGTGAAGATAAAGTGAGAGACAGATCAACTGAAGAGAAACTGAGAGACAGGTCAAATGAAAAGAAACTGAGAGACACGTCATGTGAAGAGAAACTGAGCACATGTCAGGTGAAGACAAACTGAGAAACAGGTCAGGTTAAGAGAAAATGAGACACAGGTCAGGTGAGAAGAAACTGAGAGACACTTCAGTAGAAGAGAAACTGAGAAACAGTTCGGAGGAAGAGAAACTGAGTGACACATCATGGGAAGAGGAACAGAGACAGTTCAGGTGAAGAGAAACTGAGAGAAACGTAAGGTGAAGAGAAACTGATAGACTTGTCAGGGGAAGAGAAGCTGGGAGACAGGTCAGGTGAGGAGAAACTAAGAGAAAGGTAAGAGGAAGAGAAACTGTGAGACAGGTCAATGGAAGAGAAACTGAGAGACATCAGGTGAAGAGAAACAGAGACAGGTCTTGACAATAGAAACTGGAAGACAAGCCTGGTGAAGAGAAACTGAGAGACATGTCAGGTGACGAGAAACTGAGAGACAGGTTAGGTGAAGAGAAACTGAGAGACAGATCATGTGAAGAGAAACTGTGAAACATGTCAGGTGAAGAGAAACTGCAAAACACGTCATGGGACGAGAAACAGGGAGACAGTTCAGGTGAAGAGAAACTGACAGACAGGTCAGGAGAAAAGAAACTGACAGGTCTGGGGAAGAGAAACTAAGAAACATATCAGGTGAAGAGAAACAGAGACAGGTTAGGTGAAGAGAAACTGGGAGACACGTCAATGTGAGAGAAACTGAGAGGCAGGTCAGATGAAGAGAAAGTGAGAGACAGGTGAGGAGAAGAGAAACTGAGACACAGGACCGGGGAAGAAAAACTAAGAGACATGTCAGGTGAAGAAAAATTGAGACACAGGTCAGGTGAAGAGAAACTGACAGACAGGTCAGGTGAAGAGAAACTGAGAGACATGTCAGGTGAAGACAAACTGTGAGACAGGTCAGGTGAAGAAAAACAGAGAGAGGTCAGGTGAAGAGAAACTGACAGACAGGCCAAGTGAAGAGAGACTGAGAGACATGTCAGGTGAAGAGAAACTGAGAGACTAGTCAGGTGAAGAGAAACTGAAAGACAGGTCAGGTGAATAGAAACCGAGACAGGCCACTTGAAGTGAAACGGAAACAGAGGTCAGGTGAAGAGAAAATAAGAGACATGTCATGTGACGAGAAACTGAGAGACACGTCAAGGGAAGACAAAGTGAGAGACACATCAGTTGAAAAGAAACTGAGCACAGGCTAGGTGAAGAGACACTGGGAGACAGGTCAGGTGAAGAGAAACTGAGAGACATGTCAAGTGAAGAGAAACTGAGAGTAGTCAGGGGAAGAGAAACTGAAAGACAGATCAGGTGAAGAGAAACTGAAAGACAGGTCAGCTGAAGATAAACTGAAAGACATGTCGCGTGAAAAGAAACTGACAGACACATCAGTTGAAAAGAAACTGAGCACAGACCAGGTGTAGAGAAACTGAGAGACAGGTCAGGTGAATATAAACTGAGAGACAGGTCGGGTGAAGAGAATCTCAGAGACAGGTTAGGCAAAGTTAAGCCTAGAGACAGTTCAACTGAAGAGAAACTGAAATACAGGTCAAGTGAAGAGAAGCTGAGAGGCAGTTCAAGTGAAGGGAAACAGAGAGATCACGTGAAAAGAAACTGAAAGATAGGTCATGTGAAGGGAAACTGAGAGACATGTCAAGTGAAGAGTAACTGAGAGACATGTCATATGAAAACAAACTGAGACAGACTTAAGGAGAAGAGAAACTGACCAGAGGTCAGGTTAAGAGAGACAGAGACAGGTCAGGGGAAGAGAAACCGAGAGAAACGTAAGGGGAAGAGAAACTGATAGACTTGTCAGGGGAAGAGAAGCTATGAGACAGGTCAGGTAAGGAGAAACTAAGAGAAAGGTAAGAGGAAGAGAAACTGTGAGACAGGTCAATGGAAGAGAAACTGAGAGACATCAGGTGAAGAGAAACAGAGACAGGTCTTGACAACAGAAACTGGAAGACAAGCCTGGTGAAGAGAAACTGAGAGACATGTCAGGTGACGAGAAACTGAGAGACAGGTTAGGTGAAGAGAAACTGAGAGACAGGTCATGTGAAGGGAAACTGTGAAACATGTCAGGTGAAGAGAAACTGCAAAACACGTCATGGGACGAGAAACAGAGAGACAGTTCAGGTGAAGAGAAACTGACAGACAGGTCAGGAGAAAAGAAACTGACAGGTCTGGGGAAGAGAAACTAAGAAACATATCAGGTGAAGAGAAACAGAGACAGGTCAGGTGAAGAGAAAGTGGGAGACACGTCAATGTAAGAGAAACTGAGAGGCAGGTCAGATGAAGAGAAAGTGAGAGACAGGTGAGGAGAAGAGAAACTGAGACACAGGACAGGGGAAGAAAAACTTAGAGACATGTCAGGTGAAGAAAAATTGAGACAGATCAGGTGAAGAGAAACTGACAGACAGGTCAGGTGAAGAGAAACTGAGAGACAGGTCAGGTGAAGAAAGAGGTCAGGTGAAGAGAAACTGACAGACATGTCAGGTGAAGACAAACTGTGAGACAGGTCAGGTGAAGAAAAACAGAGAGAGGTCAGGTGAAGAGAAACTGACAGACAGGCCAAGTGAAGAGAGACAGAGACATGAAAGGTGAAGAGAAACTGAGAGACTAGTCAGGTGAATAGAAACTGAAAGACAGGTCAGGTGAATAGAAACCGAGACAGGCCACTTGAAGTGAAACGGAAACAGAGGTCAGGTGAAGAGAAAATAAGAGACATGTCATGTGACGAGAAACTGAGAGACACGTCAAGGGAAGACAAAGTGAGAGACACATCAGTTGAAAAGAAACTGAGCACAGGCTAGGTGAAGAGACACTGGGAGACAGGTCAGGTGAAGAGAAACTGAGAGACATGTCACGTGAAGAGAAACAGAGAGTAGTCAGGTGAAGAGAAACTGAAAGACAGATCAGGTGAAGAGAAACTGAAAGACAGGTCAGCTGAAGATAAACTGAAAGACATGTCGCGTGAAAAGAAACTGACAGACACATCAGTTGAAAAGAAACTGAGCACAGACCAGGTGTAGAGAAACTGAGAGACAGGTCAGGTGAATATAAACTGAGAGACAGGTCGGGTGAAGAGAAACTGAGATACAGGTCGGGTCAAGAGAAACTGAGAGACACGTCAGGGACAGAGAAATTGAAAGACATGACAGGTGAAAAGAAACTGAGAGACAGGTCAGGTGAAGAGAATCTCAGAGACAGGTTAGGCAAAGTTAAGCCTAGAGACAGTTCAACTGAAGAGAAACTGAAAGACAGGTCAAGTGAAGAGAAGCTGAGAGGCAGTTCAAGTGAAGAGTAACTGAGAGACATGTCATGTGAAAACAAACTGAGACAGACTTAAGGAGAAGAGAAACTGACCAGAGGTCAGGTTAAGAGAGACTGAGAGACAGGTCGGGGAAGAGAAACTGAGAGACAGGTCAGGAGATGAAAAATTGAGAGACAGGTCAAGTGAAGAGAAACTGAGAGACAGGTCAAGTGTAAAGAAACTGAGACACAGGTCAGGTGATAAGAAACTGAGAGACTCTTCCGGAGAAGAGAAACTTAGAGACAGGTCAGGAGAAGAGAAACTGAGAGACAGGACAGGTGAAGATAAACTGAGAGACACGTCAGGTGAAGACAAAATGAGAGACACGTCAGGTGAAGGGAAACTGAGAAACAGTTTAAGGGAAGAGAAACTGAGTGACACATCAGGGGAAGAGAAACAGAGACAGTTCAGGTGAAGAGAAACTGACAGAGATGTCAGGGAAAGAGAAACTGTGAGACAGGTCAGGTGAAAAAAAACTAAGAGAAAGGTCAGAAGAAGAGAAACTGTGAGACAGGTCAATGGAAGGGAAACTGAGAGACATATCAGGTGAAAAGAAACATAGACAGGTTTTGACAATAGAAACTGAAAGACAGGCCTGGTGAAGAGAAACTGAGAGACATGTCATATGAAGAGAAACTGAGAGACAGATCAGGTGAAGAGGAACTGACAGAGAGGTCAGGTGAAGAGAAACTGAGAGACATGTCAAGGGGAAGACAAACTGTGAGACAGGTCAGGTGAAGAAAAACTGAAAGACAGGTCAGGGGAAGAGAAACTGAGAGACATGTCAGGTGAAGAGAAACATAGAGAGGTCAGGTGAAGAGAAACTGACAGACAGGCCAGGTGAAGAGAAACTGAGAGACATGTCAGGTGAAGAGAAACTAAGAGACTAGTCAGGTGAAGAGAAACTGAAAGACAGGTCAGGTGAATAGAAACCGTGACAGGCCACTTGAAGTGAAACGGAAAGAGAGGTCAGGTGAAGAGAAAATAAGAGACATGTCAGGTGAAGAGAAATTGAGAGACACGTCAAGGGAAGGCAAAGTGAGAGACATGTCAGGTGAAGAGAAAATGAGAGACAGGTCACTTGAAGAGAAACAGAAAGAAAGGTCAGGTGAAGAGAAACTGAGCACAGACCAGGTGTAGAGATACTGAGAGACAGGTCTGGTGTAGAGAAACTGAGATACAGGTCAGGTGAAGAGAAACTGAGTGACACGTCAGGGACAGAGAAATTGAAAGATATGACAGGTGAAGAGAAACTGAGAGACAGGTCGGGTGAAGAGAAACTGAAAGACAGGTTAGGTGAAAAGAAACTGAGAGACACGTCAGGTGACGAGAAACTGAGAGACAGGTCATGTGAAGAGAAACTGTGAAACACGTCATGGGATGAGAAACAGGGAGACAGTTCAGGTGAAGAGAAACTGACAGACAGGTCAGGAGAACAGAAACTGATAGGTCTGGGGAAGAGAAACTAAGAAACATATCAAGTAAAGAGAAACAGAGACAGTTCAGGTGAAGAGAAACTGGGAGACACGTCAATGTAAGAGAAACTGAGAGGCAGGTCAGATGAAGAGAAAGTGAGACACAGGTGAGGAGAAGAGAATCTGAGGCACAGGACAGGGGAAGAGAAACTGAGACAAGTCAAGTGAAGAGAATTTTAGACAGGTCAGGTGAAGAGAAACTGAAAGACAGGTCATGTGAAGAAAAATTGAGACACAGGTCAGGTGAAGAGAAACTGACAGAAAGGTCAGGTGAAGAGAAACTGAGAGACAGGACAGGTGAAGATAAACTGAGAGACACGTCAGGTGAAGACAAAATGAGAGACACGTCAGGTGAAGGGAAACTGAGAAACAGTTTAAGGGAAGAGAAACTGAGTGACACATCAGGGGAAGAGAAACAGAGACAGTTCTGGTGAAGAGAAACTGACAGAAACGTCAGGGGAAGAGAAACTGTGAGACAGGTCAGGTGAACAGAAACTAAGAGAAAGGTCAGAAGAAGAGAAACTGTGAGACAGGTCAATGGAAGGGAAACTGAGAGACATATCAGGTGAACAGAAACATAGACAGGTTTTGACAATAGAAACTGGAAGACAGGCCTGGTGAAGAAAAACTGAGAGACATGTCATATGAAGAGAAACTGAGAGACAGATCGTGTGAAGAGAAACTGACAGACACGTCAGGTGAAGAGAAACTGAGAGACCTGTCAGGTGAAGACAAATTGTGAGACAGGTCAGGTGAAGAAAAACTGAAAGACAGGTCAGGGGAAGAGAAACTGAGAGACATGTCAGGTGAAGAGAAACTAAGACACTAGTCAAGTGAAGAGAAACTGAGAGACATGTCAGGTGAAGAGAAACTAAGAGACTAGTCAAGTGAAGAGTAACTGAGAGACATGTCATGTGAAAACAAACTGAGACAGACTTAAGGAGAAGAGAAACTGACCAAAGGCCAGGTTAAGAGAGACTGAGAGACACGTCAGGTGAAGACAAACTGAGAGACAGGTCAGGTGAAGAGAAACATAGAGAGGTCAGGTGAAGAGAAACTGACAGACAGGCCAGGTGAAGAGAAACTGAGAGACATGTCAGGTGAAAAGAAACTAAGACACTAGTCAAGTGAAGAGAAACTGAGAGACATGTCAGGTGAAGAGAAACTAAGAGACTAGTCAAGTGAAGAGTAACTGAGAGACATGTCATGTGAAAACAAACTGAGACAGACTTAAGGAGAAGAGAAACTGACCAGAGGTCAGGTTAAGAGAGACTGAGAGACACGTCAGGTGAAGAGAATCTCAGAGACAGGTTAGGCAAAGTTAAGTCTAGAGACAGTTCAACTGAAGAGAAACTGAAAGACAGGTCAAGTGAAGAGAAGCTGAGAGGCAGTTCAAGTGAAGGGAAACTGAGAGAGATCACGTGAAAAGAAACTGAAAGATAGGTCATGTGAAGGGAAACTGAGAGACATGTCAAGTGAAGAGTAACTGAGAGACATGTCATGTGAAAACAAACTGAGACAGACTTTAGGAGAAGAGAAACTGACCAGAGGCCAGGTTAAGAGAGACTGAGAGACACGTCAGGTGAAGACAAACTGAGAGACAGGTCAGGTGAAGAGAAACTGAGAAACCGTTCAAGGGAAGAGAAACTGAATGACACATCAGGGGAAGAGAAACAGAGACAATTCAGGTGATGAGAAACTGAGAGAGACGTCAGGAGAAGAGAAACTGTGAGACAGGTCAGGTGAAGAGAAACTAAGAGAAAGGTCAGAAGCAGAGAAACTGTGAGACACGTCAATGGAAGAGAAACTGAGAGACATATCAGGTGAAGAGAAAGATAGACAGGTTTTGACAATAGAAACTGGAAGACAGGCCTGGTGAAGAGAAACTGAGAGATATGTCATGTGAAGAGAAACTGAGAGACAAATCAGTTGAAGAGAAACTGAGAGACACGTCAGGTGAAGAGAAACTGCAAAACACGTCAGGGAAAGAGAAACAGGGAGACAGTTCATGTGAAGAGAAACTGAGAGACAGGTCAGGAGAACAGAAACTGACAGGACTGGGGAACGAAACTGATAGACATGTCAGGTGAAGAGAAACAGAGACAGGTCAGGTGAAGAGAAACTGAGAGGCACGTCAGGGGAAGAGAAACAGGGAGGCAGGTCAGATGAAGAGAAACTGAGAGACAGGTGAAGAGAAGAGAAACTCAGACACAGGACAGGGGAAGAGAAACTGAGAGACAAGTCAAGTGAAGGGAATCTTAGACAGGTCAGTTGAAGAGAAACTGAAAGACAGGTCAGGTGAAGAGAAACTGAGAGACATGTCATGTGAAGAAAAGCTGAGACACAGGTTAGGTGAAGAGAAACTGACAGACAGATCAGGTGAAGACAAACTGTGAGACAGGTCAGGTGAAGAGAACCTGACATACAGGTCAGGTGACGAGAAACGGAGAGACATTTCAGGTGAAGAAAAACTGAAAAACAGGTCAGGTGAAGATAAACTGAGAGACATGCCGGGTGAAGAGAAACTGAGCACAAGATAGGTGAAATGAAACTGAGAAACAAAGGTCACTTGAAGAGAAACTGAAAGACAGGTCAGGCGACGAGAAACTGAAAGACATGTCAGGTGAAAAGAAACTGAGCACAAGCCAGGTGAAGTGAAACTGAGAAACAGGTCAGGTGAAGAGAAACTGAGAGACAGGTCGGGTGAAGAGAAACTAAGACACAGGTCAGGTGAAGAGAAACTGAGAGACACGCCTGGGGACAGGGAAATTGAGAGACTTGTCATTTGAAGTGAAACTGAGAGACAGGTCGGGTGAAGAGAAACTGAAAGACAGGTTAAGTGAAAAGAAACTGATAGACATATCAGGTGAATAAAAACTGAGAGACAGGTCAGGCGAAGATAAGCCTAGAGAGAGTTCAAGTGAAGAGATACTGAGAGACAGGTCAAGTGAAGAGAAACTGAGAGACAGGTCAAGTGAAGGGAAACAGAGAGGTCACATGAAAAGAAACTGAAAGGTAGGTCAGATGAAGAGAAACTGAGAGACATGTCAGGTGAAGAGAAACTGAGACACACGTCATGAGAAGAGAAACTGACCACAGGCCAGGTTAAGAGAGACTGAGAGACATTTCAGGGGAAGAGAAAGTGAGAGACAGGTCAGATGAAGAAAAATTGAGAGACAGGTCAAGTGAAGAAAAACTAAGGGACAGGTCAAGTGTAAAGAAACAGAGACACGTCAGGTGAAGAGAAACTGAGCAGAGGCCAGTTGAAGACAAACTGAGAAACAGGTCAGGTAAAGAGAAAATGAGACACAGGTCAGGTGAAAAGAAACTGAGAGACACTTCAGTAGAAGAGAAAGTTAGAGAAAGGTCAGGAGAAAAGAAACTGAGAGACATATCAGGTGAAGAGAAACTGACAAACAGGATAAGTGAAGATAAACTGAGAGACACATCAAGTGAAGACAAACTGAGAGACACGTCAGGTGAAGAGAAACTGAGAGACACTTCAAGGGAAGAGAAACTAGGAGACAGTGAAATTGAGAGATATATCAGGTGAAGAGAAACTGAGAGACATGTCAGGTGAAGAGAAACTGTGAGACAGGTCAAGTCAAGAGAAACTTAGAGAAAGGTCACGTGAAGAGAAAATGAGACACAAGTCAGGTGAAGAGAAACTGAGAGACAGGTCAAGTGAAGAGAAACTGAGAGACAGGTCAGGTGAAGAGAACATGAGAGACAAGTCAGGTGAAGAGAAACTGAGAGACATGTCAGGTGAACAGAAACTGAAAGACAAATCAGGTGAAGAGAAACTGAGAGACATGTCAGGTGAAAAGAAACTGAGAAACATCAGGTGAAGAGAAACTGAACACAGGCCAGCTGAAGAGAAACTGAGAAACACGTCAGGTGAAGAAAAACAGAGAGATATGTCAGTTGGAGAGAAACTGAGAGACAGGTCAAGTGAAGAGAAATTGAAAGACAGGATAGGTGAATAGAAACTGTGTGACATGTCATGTGAAGAGAAATTGAAAAACAGGACAGGTTAAGAGACACTGGGAGATAGCTAAGGTGAAGAGAAACTGAGAGACAGGTCAAGTGAAAAGAAACTGAGACAGGTCACGTGAAGAGAAACAAAGACAGGATAGGTGAATAGAAACTGTGTGACATGTCAGGTGAAGAGAAACTAAGAGATATGTCAGTTGGAGAGAAACTGAGAGACAGGTCAAGTAAAGAGAAACTGAGACAGGTCACGCGAAGAGAAACTGAGACAGATCACGTAACTGAAAGAGAAGGTCAGTTGAACGAAATGGAGAGACATGTCAGTTGAGGAGAAGCCGAGAGACATGTCAGGTGAAGAGAAAATGAGAGACATGTCAGGTGAAGAGAAACTGAGACACATGTAAGAGAAAGAGAAATGGAGTGACATGTCAGATGAGGAGAAGCTTAGAGACAAGTCAGGTGAAGAGAAAATGAGAGACATGTCTGGTGAAGAGAAACGGAGAGACAGATCAGGTGAAAGTGAAATTGAGAGACATATCAGGTGAAGAGAAACTGAGAGACAGGTCAGGTAAGGTGAAAAGAAACTGAGAGACAGGTCAGGTGAAGAGAAATTGAGACACATGTCAGGGAAAGAGAAATGGAGAGACATGTCAGGTGATGAGAAACTGAGACAGGTTACTTGAAGAGAAACGGAAAGACAGGTCAGCTGATGAGAAACTGAGAGACATGTCAGGTGAAGAGAAACTGAGACACATGTCAGAGAAAGAGAAATGGAGAGACATATCAGGTGAGGAGAAGCTGTGAGACATGTCAGGTTAAGAGAAACTGAGAGACAGGTCAGGTGAAGAATTACTGAGAGACAGGTCAGGTGAAAAGAAAGTGAGAGACAGGTCAGGTGAAGAGAAACTGAGAACAGGTCGGGTGAAGAGTCACTGAGAGCCAGATAAGGAGAAAAGAAACTGAGAGACAGGTCAGGTGAAGAGAAATTGAGAGATATGTCAGGTGAAGATAAAATGAGAGACATATCAGGTGAAGACAAACAGAGACATGTCATGTCAAAAGAAATTGGAACACAGGTCTGGTGAAGAGAAACTGAGAGACGTGTCAGGTGAAGAGAAACTGAGAGACACATCAGATGAAGAGAAACTGAGACAAGTCATGTGAAGAGAAGCTGAGAAACAGGTCAAGGGAAGAGAAACTGAGCTACACGTCATGGGAAGAGAAACAGACAGGTGAAGAGAAACTTAGAGACAAGTCAGGTGAAGAGAAACAGGCAGGCCAGTATAAGAAATACTTAGAGACAGGTCACGTGAAGAGAAACTGAGACAGGTTACTTGAAGAGAAACAGAAAGACAGGTCAGCTGAAGAGAAACTGAGAGACATGTCAGGTGAAGAGAAACTGAGACACATGTCAAGGAAAGAGAAATGGTGAGACATGTCAGTTGAGGAGAAGCCGAGAGACATGTCAGGTGAAGAGAAAATGAGAGACATGTCTGGTGAAGAGAAACTGAGCCAGGTCACGTGAAGTGAAACGGAGAGACAGATCAGGTGAAAGTGAAATTGAGAGATATCAGGTGAAGAGAAACTGAGAGACATGTCAGGTGAAGAGAAACTGTGAGACAGGTCAAGTGAAGAGAAACTGAGAGACACGTCAGGTGAAGAGAAACAGACAGGTCAGTATAAGAAATACTTAGAGACATGTCAGGTGAAGAGAAACTGTGTGACACATTCAAGTGAAGAGAAACTGAGAGACACGTCAGGTGAAGAGAAAATGAGAGACAAGTCAGGTGAAGAGAAACTGAGAGACAGGTCAAGTGAGAGAAAATGAGAGACATGTCAGGTGATGAGAAACTGAAAGACAAATCATTTGAAGAGAAACTGAGAGACATGTCAGGTGAAAAGAAACTGAGACACATCAGGTAAAGAGAAACTGAACACAGGCCAGCTGAAGAGAAACTGAGAAACAGGTCAGGTGAAGAAAAACAGAGAGACTCGTCAGGGGACACAGAAACTGGGAGATAGGTAAAGTAAAGAGAAACTGAGATACAAGTCAGTAGAAGAGAAACTGAAAATCAGGTCAGTGGAAGAGAAACTGAGAGATAGCTATGATGAAGAGAAACTGAGAGACAGGTCAAGTGAAAAGAAACAGAGACAGGTCACGTGATGAAAAACTGAAAGAGAGGATAGGTGAATAGAAATTGTGTGACATGTCAGGTGAAGAGAAACTGAGAGACATGTCAGTTGGGGAGAAACTGAGAGACAGGTCAAGTGAAAAGAAACAGAGACAGGTCACGCGAAGAGAAACTGAGACATGTCACGTAACTGAAGGAGAAGGTCACTTGACGAGAAATTGAGAAACATACCAAGTTAAGATTAACTGAGACATCTCAAGTGATAAAAAAGGACTCGTCTTGTGATGAGAAACTTAGCAAAGGAAAAGTGAAGAGAAACTGAGAGACATGTCAGGTTAAGATAAACTGAGAGACATGTCAGGTTAAGAGAAACTGAGAGACGGGTCAGGTGAACAGTTACTGAGAGACAGGTGAGGTGAAAAGAAACTGAGAGACAGGTCAGGTGAAGAGAAACTGAGTAACAGGTCAGATGAAGAGTCACTTAGAGACAGGTAAGGTGAAAATAAACTGAGAGACTGTTCAAGTGAAGAGAAATTGAGAGATATGTCAGGTGAAGATAATATGAGAGACATATCAGGTGAAGAGAATCATAGACCCGTCATGTCAAAAGAAGATGAACATCAAAATGGTATACAATACCGACAGGTTGTTAGGTAAGACGTAACAACCTGTCGGTATTGTATACCATTTTGATGTTCATCTTGTCAGACACTGCAACACATGGCATCTTGGTACAGAAAACACCTTTGACAAGCTTTTCAAGTGAGAAGTGTTGGATCTGAGAGGGACATGACCTATCAGTGGTTACATTCTCACTACTACTACTACTACTACTACTACTACTACTACTACTCTGCACCTCTCCTTCCGACAGTATTAAAGTCTCCGCACTGTCGCTTGATCTTCAGATAGTTCCTGACTATGGAACTGAACTTCTCCAGGCCGAGGGACTGACAACCTCAAATTCTACGACTACAAGGGTGATGGACTGATTACATCGTCTTCACATCTCTACTGTTCCTACCTATTTTCTGTATTCGACTGAAGAAGCCTACTGTGTAGGCGAAACGTTTCGGAATAAAGTAGTCTAACTGTTGCATATGTGTCTTACCTAACAACATGTCAAAAGAAATTGGAACACAGGTCTGGTGAAGAGAAACTGAGAGACGTGTCAGGTGAAGAGAAACTGAGAGACACATCAGATGAAGAGAAACTGAGAGACATGTCATGTGATGAGAAGCTGAGAAACAGGTCAGGGGAAGAGAAACAGACACAGGTCAGGTGAAGAGAAACTTGGAGACAGGTCAGGTGAAGAGAAACACAGGTCAGTATAAGAGAAACTTAGAGACAGGTCAGGTGAAGAGAAACTCAGAGACATGTCAGGTGATGAGAAAATGAGACAGGCCACTTGAAAAGAAACGGAAAGACAGGTCAGGTGAAGAGAAACTGAGACACATGTCAGGGAATGAGAAATGGAGAGACATGTCAGATGAGGAAAAGCTAAGAGACATGTCAGGTGAAGAGAAACTGAGACAGGCCACGTGAAGAGAAACTGAGAGACAGGTGAGGTGAATAGAAACTGAACACAGGCCAGCTGAAGAGAAACTGAAAAACAGGTCAGGTGAAGAAAAACAGAGAGGCACGTCAGGGGACACAGAAACTGGGAAATAGGTAAAGTAAAGAGAAATTGAGAGACAAGGCTTACTCAGCTCTGTAACAACTTCAGACAGTATTACTCAGGCTGGCTCCTCAGGAAAATTAGTGAATAGAAAAAGAAATAATAACAGACAAACATAAACACTTTATTATATAGAAAATATAAAATATAAAACACTTAAATATGATATACTGATCCTACATGAAAGAAAATGAAAAATGAAAAATATAAATGATATCTGAATTCAACGCTGATATTTAAATGTATATAAAACGTGGGTGTCTGGTGTTGGTGACACTGTTGTTGAAATCGTAGCCGTTGCTGATGATGAGGGGGGGGGGTCGCAGGTGTTGGTGACCACCACTGGCTAGATCTTCACAGATTATTGCCGTGAGTATAATATCCCGATGACAGGAAAGCAGGTTCTTTACCGCTGCAATGGTGTGGGGTTACGTCCTGCAATTTCATACAGGTGCACAGGTACTTCAATACAAAATGGAGAAGTCTCTGGACGTTAGTCCTTCTCCTTTTCTGCTCGTTGTTTGCCAGGTGACCCTCTCTGACATCCAAGCTGGAAAGATAGACAGGTTACCCACTGCTTAAATAATCACTCTCCATGGCAGTGTACATTACTGAAAAGACGTGGTGATTATTACAACAGTCAACATAGAGCAAGGCTGAAAGGACTAAGTTTATTATTGGTCAAAAGTGAAGCTTTTAACCAATAAATCCACTAGAATACAAGGCAGGCAGGTACTTACAGTAGTGTTGGGAGCTGTGAGTCGAGTGATTTACTGTTTGACCAGAGCCCCACACGTCACCTTTCGAGGGGGGGGGGAAGAGGGAGGGGAAGGGATAGCGGGAGCTAGACTGACCCTACGTTAACAAGCAGCCGGCAATCAAACTATCACTTTAGGGGTGGGGAGAAAAGGCAGGAAAAACGGGAGCGTGACTCACCCTACCTTAACTAGTAGCCAGTAATGAAACTATCATTACTATATCTCTACTCCTATCTATTGAACTTTTCCCTCACACTCCCCCATAACAAGACTTATAGTCAAGGAGTACAAGAAGAATAGGCGAGGAAAAAGTTCTAACATGTGGAAGTCGCGTAAGGCAACAAATCTACTGACTGTCACGACTTAACCAGTCAGAGAAATAATTGGATGAACCATTGATATACACAGTATGGAACTTAAAAGCCTGGAGTGCCAATGTCCACCTCAAGAGTCGACTGTTGGTTCCCTTAAAAGTTTCTAGGTATATCAAAGGTTTCTTTTCCCAGCAAATAAAATTTAAGTTTGGAGATACCCCACACAAGGGCTAAACATTCCTTTTCTATTGTGGAGTATCTTGTTTCTGCGGGAAGGAGTTTCCGGCTTAGGAAGCATACAGGGAAGGGAGTACCATCATGGTATTGTAGTAACACCTCACCTAAGCCAGTATTGGAGGCATTAGTTCTCAAACAAAATATTTTGTTAATAGTATCTGGAATCTTAAGTATAGGGTCCATCGAAAAGATACTTTTAATCTCACTAAACTTTTCCCGAGCTACGTCGGAAAGTTCAAGAGGTTTCTTCACAGACTTTTTAAGGAAGTCGGATAAGATGCCTGTAAGATCAGCAAGATTCGGGATAAACCGTGCATTAAAATTTACAGAACCAAGAAAGCTTCGCATGAGCTTCTTGGTTTTGGGGAATTTGAATTGTTATTAGAAAGTATCAGTCCAAGATATCTAATCTTGTTATACCCAAGGAAGCATTTCTTCGGCTTGGCAGTGAAGCCATGTGAGCGTAACCTACGCAAAACTGATGTTAATATTTGGATATGTTCGCCCCACGTAGATGTCATTACGTAAATGTTATCAAAATAAACTGAAACATTTGGCATATTACCCAAGACCTTTCTCATCAGTCTCACGTAGGTAGCACAGGCAGTTACCAAACCGAAGGGCATAGTTCTATACTGCATCAGTCCTTGGTGTGTAGGAAAAGCGGTGTACTGCTTAGAAGAAGGATCTAACATTACTTGATGATATGCCTGTGCAATATCAATCTCTGAAAAGAAGGAAGAGTCATAAAATTTGTGTAGATCGCTATCTATTAAGGGCATAGGCTCAGCATCCCACCGAGTTATAGCATTAAGGCCTCTGAAGTCAATAGCAAGTCTATATGAATTATCCTCCTTCTTAACCATGACTACTGGTGAACAATATGAAGATACTGAAGGTTCAATGATCTTTAGTTTTAATAATTTGTCTACCTCTCTGTCAAATGCATCCCTAAGGTGGACTGGACCTGGGTATAATTTCCGTTTGATAGGATTGTCCGTCACTAAGTCAATCTTATGGACTACTGTGGAGGTAACACCTGGAATATCAGTAAAGACGTCTGAAAAGTTACTCACACATTGAAGTAGTTCATGTCTCTTATGGTCATCCAAAGATTCATTAATATTAATGTTGGTTGCGTCCGAGTGGTCAAGAGTCACCAAGTCATGTAGTTCTTCATCATAGTCTAAGTTAGAGGTGTCAATTACGCACACTTTACATTCTTCAGTTGTCTTATCAAGTTTGTGTGGAAAAACTAAGTCAAAGTTGTTGAGGCAGTTAACCGAATTTCTTCGGTAATATTTCTTAAGGATGTTGATATGATAAAGCTTAGGTTTCCCCTTGACTTCTATGAGGTAGTCAACTTTCCCACAAATTTTTAATACTTTATATGGACCTTTCCATGCTACTAATAATTTATTTGACTTAATCGGCAAAAGTACAAGAACTTCATCCCCTACTTTAAAACTTCTCTGACTTTTGGAATCAAAATAGGTTTTGTACTGGTCCATTGACAAGCTTAGGTTCTTCGAAACTATGTCAGAGGTCTCCTCAAGTTTGGATCTAAGGTCAAGGAGAAACTGGTAAGAAGACTGAACCTCAGCATTTACCTCCTCATTAGTCCATAAGTCATGAAGGATGGACAATGGGCCTCTGGCCTGTCTGCCATAGAGAAGTTCAAAAGGTGAAAACCCCAAAGAGTCACTGGGAACTTCCCTCATGGCAAACAAAGCACAGGGTAGGTAACGATGCCACTCCTTAGGTTTAAGGGAGCAAAGTTTCCTTAAAATGGACTTGAGAATTGAATGCTGGCGCTCAATCCTCCCATTACAGCTGGGATGATAGGGTGTGGTGAAGAGAGGCTTCACTCCCAAAAGTTGGTATAGATGTTTCATTAAGTCAGATGTGAATTGTGTCCCACGGTCAGACAAAATTTATCATGGGATGCCCACTCTGGAGAAGATGGACAAAAGGGCTTCAGCCACCTCTGTAGTAGTTATGGTCTTTAAGGGAACTGCTTCAGGGAAACTCGAAGCATAATCAACTAATGTTAATATATATCTATGTCCCCCATATGAAAGTGGAGATAAAGGACCAACGATGTCAATAGCTACTCTTTCAAAAGGTACCGTAAAGATAGGCATTTTGACCATAGGTACTCGCCTGGTACCTCGGGAGGATGACAGTTGGCAAACTTTACACGATCTACAATAGTTAGTGACATCTGAGGACATTTTAGGCCAAAAATAGGTTTCCATAATTTTATTTAAGGTTTTACGATGCGAGAAATGTCCGGCAATGGCAGGTCATGAGCCATTTTAAGAACAGTCTCTCTGCATTGACTTGGAACAACTAAGATGGAATAGTCTATCTCATCTGAATTAATTTTGAATACTGACTTGTACAAGATACCTTTTATATATTCAGATTTATATGAAAAGTTTTTCCTTTGGATAACTTGATTTTGTTTAGCGGCATTATGGCAATTCTGAAGAGAAGGGCAATTACGTTGTAAATTGGCAAAGGAGTCGTTCGATATGTCTAAAGGCTTAAAGTCAGGGAAAATCAAAGGATGGACAGTAGGAGAAGCCTGGGCTTTGGTCTGAGCCCTAGTCAAAACATTTATGGTATCGGATGTGATACCTTCACTTTCATCTAACAAGTGAACCGGTGATCCTACTACCTTGCTTTCGAGAGTAGCATCACTGGTTTTTAATCCCACATGAAACTCACGAGACATTGTCTCATCTGAACTTTCGAGGGGCTTCTCTGACTACAGGAAGAGGATCTGAAACACTTATATCCATCTCTGGTGATAAAAGGTCAACCTCAGAAGGAAGAATGGCACCTTTTACATTACCTATTAGTACGGAGCAAGAAGTGAGGGGAGCTAGTACGGTTTCAGACCAACCTGTGAACCATTTAGACCTAATGTAACAACGGATGGTAGCAAAAGTGTCTGTACGGCCCAAGTAGTCTGAAGGGGGTTTTGACATGCTCAGCGCGAAAAAAAAATTTTTTCCGAAAAAAATTCACAAACTGAGTTAATCTTATAGAAAAATAGCTTAACTCTCTGGCAACACAATGGTACCAGAATCATTGTTCTGCGACATTCCTACAAGGAATTATGGTCATTTAAATACACCTAGGGTGACGTCACCACCCGCGGCAGGTGTGCTCACCTGTCGTCAATTTATTTTTTTTTTTTCCGTTTTTTTTTCGTGTATTTACTGTATTATTCTTTCTAAGATAATAATTGACGATTTGGTATCATAATACAGTGGGTGGGACTTATACGTAGAGTTCCAACCAACCAGGAACCTCCCGACACCATTTTGCTGAGTCTTGCTGACGTCATGGAAAATTCCAGTCTCGGGGGTGGCCGGGGAATATGGCTCAATATAACGCTATTATAGCTTCTACGGCTTATTTATCTATCACAATTGATCTAATATGACATAATAAACAATATAAATAACAAAGAAGTATGGTAAATACTCCAGAATGAATAATATATGGAATATTCCCAGAGCGCTCCATCGGGAATAATACATTCTCTTTCTCTCACCTCCAGGGTCCTTATATTAGAGAAAACGAACATGGTTAACTATGATATACACTCGTAATGCAGTATAAGACTGAGAAAAATGTTATTTTCTCGAAAAAAAAAAAAAAAAAAAGGTGGTCCGGCTGTTTCGCGGATTATCTCGGAAGTAAGTTATTCACATATATGAGCAAGTAACTTCGTTAATAATAGCAGGAATGTAATGAAATTCACAGAGAACATAAAGGAAAGATTGTTTTACAATCCCATGGATCGCTTTTTGAGATATCATAATTTGTTTTTGATTTTTGTGAGGGCAAAAGTCAGATATTTGGCTGAAAGTCAAAAAACATACAAAATTTATTTTTTTTAAGAATGAAGAAAGGATAAATTACAGAACGGCAATCCATTAGAAATACAGTTTAGCATTGTTTTATGCGTAGATAATGCCAAAACAACTTCTCCAAGTCCCACTTCGACGGCACCTTGCAATATGTATGATTATTAGTAAATAATTTTTTTCTCAGTTGTTTTTTGAGCTATCTTATTGAAACTTGGTCACATTACTATTGAAAGGTGCTTCTTTACGTACAAAAAAAATGAAAGAAATCGAACGAAAATTAAAAAAACAAACAAAATTACCGTTCAATGACCCCTGAAAGTATAGCAGAGGAATGAGTTTCTTTAAGGTTAGGGAACAGCTTATCAGAAATTATTATACATGTGCATCCAGTGTCTCGTAAAATGGTAGATACATTAAGTCCATTAACTGTTCCTGAACAGAAGGGTGCTTGGTCATTACAGACTTTAAAACATCTTCCAACTTTTTGGACCTTCTTAGAAGGACAATCTGGACGTTTATGTCCCTTAACACCACACAAATGACAAACAGGAATAAAAGAAGTCATTTTACTTTCCACTGGAGGCTTTGATTTCTTAAGGTCTGATGAACTCTTGCCCTTAGGGTTCGATCCCTTTAGGTCTTTATAGGAATTGTGAGCCACAGCATACAGGTCAGAAGCCTCAGCAACATCCTCAGCTTTAATCAGGTTACGTTCTCTAATGAATGTTCGTATCTGATGGGGAAGAGCTGTCAGGAACTGGTCAGCAACCATGAAGTCTCGAAGAGATTCATAACTGTGATCAATTCCTGAACTCTCTATCCAAAAGTCGAACAAACGAGTGTTACCTGTAGCTGCTGAAAGTTCTGGCCAGGCTGTAAGGTGGCATACCTGAAATCTTTCCTGTAAGAATTTGTGGTTTTTTGATGTGCTTTAAGGATTGCCTTCTTCAGTAGGTTATAATTACATATAATATCCTGCGACAAAGTTGCATAGGTATTAAAAGCAGTACCAGAAAATAACATTCCTAACCTGGTAGCCCAGGTGTCAGCAGGCCATTCACAGAGGGTAGCGGTATTTTCAAACCTGATAATGTAAGAAGTTATGTCTTCCCCCTCTGTGAAGGGAGGTAAATTAGGTGTTGGAATATGTGCACTAGCTGCACGTTGTTCCATTACTCCTTCATCTAATTGCTGTTGTGAGAAAGTTAACTTCTTATTCTCTAATTCAAGGAGAGTTTGTTCGAGCTCGCGATCCTTTTCTCTCTCCCTTAACTCATATTCTCTGTCTTTTGCTCTTTCCTCAAGTTCCCTTAATTTAACCTGTTCTTCACGTATCTTAGCTTGTTCCTCACGTACTCTTGCTCTCTCCTCACGATCAAGTCTATCACGCTCTTTTTGGTCTTCTCGCTCTCTTTCTAACTGTCTTTCTCGGATTAGGTGGCAGAATTAAATATTATATCCTGCCTGACTTGACTTACAATAAATTGAGACTATAACAATCACCAAATCTTTTAAATACCTGTACTGTAGTTCTACCATAGAGAATGATTACTCATGGCTGGTGGTAACCGTCTGTGGTATGCAGCGTTGAAGTTCCAATGGTAGATTCGAGATGGAGTTGAATCTTGATTCAGTAGAGTTGATCCTGGCAAGGTCGCCACTTGTGAAGGCTTACTCAGCCCTGTAACAACTTCAGACAGTATTACCAAGGCTGGCTCCTCCTCAGGAAAATTAGTGAATAGAAAAAGAAATAATAACAGACAAACAAACACTTTATTATATAGAAAATATAAAATATAAAACACTTAAATATGAAATACTGATCCTACATGAAAGAAAATGAAAAATGAAAAATATAAATGATATCTGAATTCAACACTGATATTTAAATGTATATAAAACGTGGGTGTCTGGTGTTGGTGACACTGTTGTTGAAATCGTAGTCGTTGCTGATGATGGGGGGGGGGTCGCAGGTGTTGGTGACCACCACTGGCTAGATCTTCACAGATTATTGCCGTGAGTATAATATACCGATGAGAGGAAAGCAGGTTCTTTACCGCTGCAATGATATGGGGTTACGTCCTGCAATTTCATACAGGTGCACAGGTACTTCAATACAAAATGGAGAAGTCTCTGGACGTTAGTCCTTCTCCTTTTCTGCTCGTTGATTGCCAGGTGACCCTCTCTGACATCCAAGCTGGAAAGATAGACAGGTTACCCACTGCTTAAATAATCACTCTCCATGGCAGTGTACATTACTGAAAAGACGTGGTGATTATTACAACAGTCAACATAGAGCAAGGCTGAAAGGACTAAGTTTATTATTGGTCAAAAGTGAAG
The DNA here is from genome assembly GCF_038502225.1 of Cherax quadricarinatus. NCBI lineage: Eukaryota > Metazoa > Arthropoda > Malacostraca > Decapoda > Parastacidae > Cherax > Cherax quadricarinatus. The sequence goes on from NW_027197356.1 coordinate 43,387, forward strand.
CTTTTAACCAATAAATCCACTAGAATACAAGGCAGGCAGGTACTTACAGTAGTGTTGGGAGCTGTGAGTCGAGTAATTTACTGTTTGACCAGAGCCCCACACGTCACTTTTCGAGGGGGGCGGGGGGAAGAGGGAGGGGAAGGGATAGCGGGAGCTAGACTGACCCTATGTTAACAAGCAGCCGACAATCAAACTATCACTTTAGGGGTGGGGGAGAAAAGGCGGGAAAAACGGGAGCGTGACTCACCCTACCTTAACTAGTAGCCGGCAATGAAACTATCGTTACTATATCTCTACTGCTATCTATTGAACTTTTCCCTCACAACAAGTCAGTAGAAGAAAAACTGAAAAACAGGTAAAGGGAAGAGAAACTGAGAGATAGCTAAGGTAAAGAGAAACTGAGAGATAGGTCAAGTGAAAAGAAACTGAGACAGGACACGTGAAGAGAAATTGAAAGACAGGATAGGTGAAAAGAAACTGTGTGACATGTCAGGTGAAGAGAAACTGAGAGACATGTCATGTGATGAGAAGCTGAGAAACAGGTCAGGGGAAGAGTTACTGAGTCAGGTCACGCGAAGAGAAACTGAGACAGGTCACGTAACTGAAAGAGATGGCCAGTTGAAGATAAACTGAGAAACATATCAGGTGAAGATAAACTTAGACATATCAGATGAAAAAAAACATAGAGACACGTTTTGTGAAGAGAAACTTAGCAAAGGAAAGGTGAAGAGAAACTGAGAGACATGTCTGGTTAAGAGAAACTGAGAGACAGGTCAGGGGAAGAGAAACTGAGAGACAGGTCATGTGAAGAGAAACTGACAGACAGGTCAGGTGAAGAGTTACTGAGAGACAGGTCAGGTGAAAAGAAACTGAGAGACAGGTCAGGCGAAGAGAAACGGAGTAATAGGTCAGGTGAAGAGTTACTGAGAGACAGGTAAGATGAAAAGAAACTGAGAGACAGGTCAGGTGAAGAGAAATTAAGAGATATGTCAGGAGAAGAGAAAATGAGAGACATATCAGGTGAAGAGAAAGAGAGACAGGTCAGGTCAAAAGAAATTGGAAGACAAGTCTTGTGACGAGAAATTGAGAGATATGTCAGGTGAAGAGAAACTGAGAGACACGTCAGATGAAGAGAAACTGAGAGACAGGTCTTGTGAAGAGAAGCTGAGAAACAGGTCAGGGGAAGAGAAACTGAGCTACACATCATGTGAAGAGAAACAGACACAAATCAGGTGAAGAGAAACTAAGAGACAAGTCATGAGAACAGAAAATGAGAAACAGGTCAGGGGATGAGAAACTTGGAGATAGGTCAGGTTTAGAGAAACTGACCACAGGCAAGGTGAAGAGGAAGTGAGAGACAGGTCAGGTGAAAAGAAACAGACAGGTCAGTATAAGAGAAACTTAGAGACAGGTCAGGTGAAGAGAAACTGAGACAGGTTACTTGAAGAGAAACGGAAAGACAGGTCAGCTGAAGAGAAACTGAGAGACATGTCAGGTGAAGAGAAACTGAGACACATGTCAATTAAAGACAAATGGAGTGTCATGACAGGTGGGGAGAAGCTTAGAGACATGTCAGGTGAAGAGAAAATGAGAGACATGTCAGTTTTTTTTTTTTTTTTTATATTTTATTTCAAACTCAGGTACAAAATATATGGGTACATAATCAATATGTAACAAGATAGAGGCAGTGAACAATAATCAACTGTGACTACACAGTACTGAAGAAGCACATATATAATGACAGAACTGGCTGCTGCACTCAAATCAAACACCGCTTGTATGTACTGTGCTTCACATGAACACCGCTTGTACGTACTGTGCTTCACATGAACACCGCTTGTACGTACTGTGCTTCACATGAAAAGGTGGTCATACATACATATACATATATATATATACATATACACACACATATATACATATATACATATATATATATATACATACGTATACACATATATACATATATACACATACACATATACATACATATACACATACACATACATACATATACAACCCACCCAGTAAAGCTTACACTCCCCCCCCCCCATTGTTCGCATCGCTATTGGGCCGTGCGGACAGGCTGCGCAGTAGCTCCCGAATCTTTTGGCTTGCTGCGCAGTTTTTCTATTCGTCGCTCAACTCTTGAGTAGAGAGGACGTACTTGGAACTGCGCTCTGACCCCTGGTGGCAGGTGACAGTTTTTTTTTTTTTTATTTTTTTTTTTTTCATCATGGCGGAGAGTGGCCGCAGACGCGTGAACACTATCTGTTTGGAATTAGTGAGGGGCGTGCTTACTGCCCAGAACACCAACATGTTGCTGACGGCGATATTGCGGGATACGTACGGTATCGCTAATGAAGATCTTTATGGAGTCTCACTGAATGGTGTAGCACGCATTTTCGTCAAGTTCCGACTGAGCAGTACATATGACAACATGGTGGCCAAGTATCAGGACGTGGTTAAGACGGTTACCCCTGGCGTTAGTGTCCGTCTTCATGACGTTTCAAGATTCTACACCTGGGTCAAGGTGCGTAATGTACCTTTCGAGGCGGATGAAAGTGATTTGCGGCAGGTGTTTGGACGATATGGGACGATCCACATGGCGACATTGGGACGTTGGCGAGATGGGCCACTAGTTGGCTTCCCTGAAGGGACGTTTTCCCTGAAAATGTCCCTAAGGCATCCTATTCCATCTTATGTGGGAATGGAGGACTTCCGGACTCAGGTGTACGTAACATACTCAGGTCAGAGGCGTACGTGCCGTGTGTGTGGGGCGTACGACCACATAGCGCCGACTTGTCCAACGAGACGTGGGAAACCTGAAGCTGAGGCGGGATCTGATGGTACTACGGACCAAATGACGTATGCAACGGCAACGCAACGTAAGCCTTTGTCACGGGAGGCGTGGAGTGTGGAGGTGGAGAGGGAGGAGGCGTCGTCGCCTGAGTGTATGACACTCACTGGACTCGATGAGGACGTAGGCTTGGTGTCGGCGAAGAGTGGTGAGGAGTCTGCAATTGCACACCATGTTTTGGAAGCTACAATTCAGGAGGCCCTGGACGGCTTACTGGATGTTTCGGTCAACGCTGGCTTGGATGATGTGAATGTAGAGGCTGAGGTGGGTGGTCTCAATGAGAAGGTTGTGAGTGATGAGGGGCGGGTCCAGAGTGTGGCAGTGGAGGTCCATAAGGAAGATGCCCAGGAGGAGGAGAAGCGTGAGAAGCGTGGCTCTCGCAAGAGGACGGCTGTCATTTCTGATAGTGAGGATGTTTTGACACCTGGGCAAAGGACGGGGAAGAAAACCTGGCATGATTCAATGCCTAGAGAGAAAGGTGGTTTAAAGAATGTAGAGCGTGAGCAAGGTGAAGGTGATGGGAAGTGTGGGGGGCGGGGTGGGGTTTCTCGCCAGGGTTCTAAGTGTGTTAGGGTGTCTAAGGGAAAGCCCTCATTACGGCCTTCAGGTGTCTTACTCTAAATGTTAATGGGTTGAAGGCAGTGGGCAAATGTAAAGTTCTGGAGGGTTATTTGAGGAGATATATGCCAGACCTTGTGTTCTTGCAGGAGCATAATTATAAATATTTAGGTGAATTGTCAATTACCGGATATGACGTGTACATGGGTTGCTCTACACGACTGAAAGGTGGTGTGGCGCTATTAATTAAGGAAGCCAGCCCGTTTCTTTTGCATAGGTGTGAGGTAGGGGAGGAGGGGCGGGTGGTTAGGGTCGAGGGTATGTGGGGAGGGGTTCGGGTGGGTTTCATTGGGGTGTATGGGCCGGCGGAAGGGGATATGGCTGTTAAAAATAGATTCTTTAGGGATGTCCTTGTCTATCATTTCAGATCGCTGCCGGGTATTACAATTATAGGGGGTGATTGGAACTGTGTTGTCCGACGTAAGGATGTAGAGCCTAGGGGGAGGGGGTTTTTTTCGGGGTTTTTAGGGGATCTGTTGAGAGGAGTGAATGTAGTGGATGTTGGAGGGGAGGTGAGCGGAGTGACGCATACGTTTATTAAGCATGATTATGCGGCGAGGCTTGATCGTATTTATGTATCGCGGGGGGTGAAGGTGAGCAGTGTGTGTGCGTTGAATGTAAGCTTCTCTGATCATCGTGGGGTACTGGTGGATTTAAATTGGGAGGGTTTGCCGAAGCGTTTCGGAGGTTTCTGGAAGATGAATGTTGGGTTATTGAAAACAGGGGAGGGGAGGGAATCTTTTGCGAGCGCTTGGAAAAGGTGGTGGGCTGATGGAGGGGGGGGGGTTGATGTCATTGGGTGGTGGGACTCGGTCGGTAAGGGAAAGGTGAGGGATTTTTATCAGAAGAGGGGAAAGGAAGAGAGGCAGTTTCAATATGGGATTTTAAATTACCTTGAGGGTCAATTACAAGAATGCTATATGGGAGGGGAGGGTGCATATCCGATGGGTGAGATTGAGGGTTTGAAACAACGGATTAGGGATATTCAAAATCGCAATTTTGATGCTGCAAGGGTTGCAGGGGGCCTTGATGAGGTCTTATGGGGGGACCGTCCATCGGCGTATGTCTTGCGGGAGCAGGGGACACGTCGTAGGGCAACAGAGGTGATGAGTTTGCGGGTACAGGAGCAATTGGCGGGATATCGTCAGGGGCAGGTGCTTTTGTCTACAGAGGGTATGGGTTGTTATGTGGATGCGTGGTACGAGAAGAATGGTAAAAGTGTGGGGGTTAATTGTGAGGCGTTAGGCACAATGGGCGCATGGGTAAACTGTAATCTAGTGCATAAGAATCGATTGAGTTTGGGTGGGCCTATATGTGAGGAGGAGATTAGGGTAGCAGTGGAGGGGATGAGCATGGGTAAATCGCCTGGTATTGATGGCATCCCTTGTGATTTTTATAGGGAAAACTGGGAGTGTTTGCATGAATTTTTAGTAGAGTTATTTAATGCCATGAAAACCAGGGGTAGGTTGGGGGAACAGCAGAGAACGGGTGTAGTGGTCATGGTCCCTAAAAAAAAGTCTTGTGAATGTGTGCATGACTACCGTTCAATCACCTTAATGTGTGGCGATTACAAGATCTTTGCTAAAGTGTTGGGAAATAGGTTGAAAGGTGTTCTTGCAAGTGTTTTGGACGAGGGTCAATATGGAGTGCCTGGGCGTTCGATGTGTGTGGGGCAGGGGATTATACGTAGGTTTATAGATGAAAGTGGGGGAAACATCAAGGGTGGGGTTTTAGCATTAGATTGGCATGCAGCGTATGACTGTGTGGAGCGTGAGGCATTGTGGAAGTTTATGCAATGGCAGGGGTTTGGGAGGGAAATCGTCAGTTGGACTAAGGTGTTGTATGAGAAGGCAACGGTTAGGGTACAAGTGAATGGTAGATTAGGTCAACCTGTTAGGATGGAAAGGGGCTTAAGGCAGGGATGCCCTGTGTCGCAGCTTCTCTTTGCATTACTCCAGGACCCGTTCTATAGGGCTGTGCGTTGGGGCGTACGGGAAGGGATGGTGTGGGATGGGGTGTCTGTGGAACCGGGGATCGTTGGATATGTTGATGACACCACAGTGCTATTTAGAAGGTCTGAAGATTTACCTAGGGTTAGTGAGTTGGTGGAGAGTTTTGGCATGGCAACAGGGATGACGCTTAATAGAGACAAGTCGATGTTATTGAGGGTGGGGGATGGTGTGGGTGGGGTATCCGAACAGGGTGAAGGTTGGTCCCTGGTAAGTAGACTTAAGGTATGTGGGGTTGTTCACATGGAAAATATCCTGGAGGCACGGAAGGTGAATTCGAAAGAAGCTGTAGATAGGGTTTTGGGTAGATTAGCGGGTTTGCGTACAGGAGGTTTGACGCTGCACCAGCGTGCTATTGTGGTGAATGTGAAACTGTATAATAAGCTATGGCATGTGGCAGGTATATATCCCTTGGAAACATGTGATGAGAAGCTTCTGTTGAAGCGTGTGTATCACTATATTTGGGGTTCGGGTTGTGATTGGTTGTCGAGAGATGTTGTGTGTTTACCGGCACGCCAGGGAGGGCTGGGGTTAATGGCGCTGCATCTAAGGTTGTTGGGTATGTACGTTAAGCATAGTTATTTGAGGGAGGGCAGAATCACAGGTACAGGTTTGGCATGGGTGAAAAGGGACTTGGTACGTTGGGTGAGGGGTAGGGATGTTCAGGTGTGTGAGGGAATGTTGAGGTTGTTGTGTTATGCAAGGGAACCCTGCGGGGTTAAGATAGGAACACTGGCTCGGGTGGGTGGTGGGGAGGTAGTTGCTAGGGTTGTGGGTTTGTATCCGATGTATGCATGGAGTGATATATGGGGGCGCCTGCAAGGGTTGCGATTGAAGGCTGTGGTGCGGGAGGTAATGTTTAAATTTCTCCATAATATATTACCGTCGGGGGAGGTATTAGGTAATAGGCGTGTGCAGGAGGGACGGGAATGTTGTGAGTGTGGGGGTATTGACACTGTTTTCCATGCAGTATATTTTTGTGAACGGTTGGAACCAGTGAGAGTGTGGTTTAGCAGGGTTTTACGTATGGTGGGTGGGGGTGGTATTTCTGTTCTACGGGCATTAAGCTTGGATGTGGGGGGGGTGGGGGTGCCGGTACAAAATGCGATGGGTTATCTGGTAGCCGACTTCGTGTATACGTCGTGGGTTTTACGGAAAGCGCCGGTGGGGGAGCGAATTAGGGCCCTGGCAGCGATATTTTATGGGACACAAAGGAGGAATAAGGATATCACTGGGAATAGATGGTATTCCAAATTTTCAGATGGATATCGTAGCTTTAGAGTGGAGGACTTATGGGCATTACAAATTCAGGGAACGTGACGAGGCTGGCTTCTTGAGGAAGGCGCGGGCGTGATTGGTGCATTTGGAGGACAAGAGGTGTAATGCGAGTTGTGTGGGTCAAGTGAGTGTTTTGGTGTCAGGGAATTTTAAACAAAAGTGTTATGCGAAGTGAGGGGTTGAGAAACTGGTATGAGTAAGATGGAGCTTTAATTTAGTAAGGTATGAAGTCTGGTACTTTGTGACTGTGAGCGTCTGTGGCTATGTATGAAACATGTTAAGAAAGCATCTGTATTAAGATATGTTGATTTATGTTTTTTTTTTTTTTTTTTTGGATTTTATTGGATTTTAATTTTTATGTATTATTATTAATACTTAGTACTTCTATGAAGTGATGGTATGTTTCCATAGACGATATTATGCTGTATTATTATGTAGGGATTTAAATACGCTTTTGGAGAGTTATATAGTGTCTATGTATACCGCTGTATTCATTGTGGTTTTTGTACGTATGTTACACATGTGTTATACTTTTGTCTTTCCTGGGTTATGCAGGAATGTGGTTATGTATGAAGCGTGTTTCAGAATGTTTCTAGTTTCAACCATGTTAATTAACGTTATTTTATAGTTTAGGTTATGACGGTGACAGCAGATACAGCTGTTGGGAATAGGGGGGGGGTGTTGTAGTGTGTGCTGTATTCTTATAGTAACTATTTGCACAGGGATGTTGGTTTCGGGTTGTTATAATGTTTCATTTCTAGTTTTCCATGAGCATCTGTTTTATGTCTGCATGTTAAACTATATGCTTCCTGGTGTTAGCGTTTTAGTTTCTGTGTTTGGTTTTCATTTATATATTGTGACTATGTGTTTGAACCACTGTAATGTAACATCGTGTATTGATGTTTTGTTTTATTATTTTGTTATAATGTTTTAAGTATTATAAAATATGTTCCTAAACATATATGCTATAGGTCTAGCTATGTGATTATATAATATCTATTATGGTGGAGGAGATAGGAGTATATTTCTTATAGCATGTCTTTTAGTGCATTTTTGTAGTAGGATGACATATGTGGGACACAAAGCTCTTATTTGATTTATAATTATGCATGATGAACATCCTAGGTGGCTCGAAGTGTATATAGCGACTGTCGCAATGTTGAGCAATTCATATGGTGTACTGTGGTTATGAATTCTCATTTGGATACCTGTTTGTTAAGGGATGGTGGTTTTCTATATATTTATTTTTTATGTTGTAATATTACGTTTTAAATAAAATATAAAAAAAAAAAAAAAAAATAATTAATATCTTGCACCCTTCAACCCCCCCCCCCCCCCCATGCCTAGTAACTGTGTCTGCCATCACCCCTCATAACCACCAACAGTCCTTGATAGTAATTAGCGTCTTATAATATATCACCCTAAAAACACGCTACACACAAACCTACCACAATAATAAATAAATTTACACATTATTCCCTCCAGCAGACAGATTATTTACACTGTCGGAGATAATCTATACATCACATCCTACAGAGAATGGACAACATTAGACATCTAAAATAATATGACATGTGTATCACATGACCTGCTATTGCAGAGATTACTTACACTCCTACCCCCCCCCCCCAAGTGAAAAACTGACCAGTTTCACCTGGCTATACACAAGATCAAAAACTCATTCACTTGAACATATATAATGAAAATGTGAAAAAACATCTGTAACAATATATAAGCAAAAACACCCCAGGCAAGATCTTACATTATATACAATACCAAAACGTTCCCATAGTTAAAAAACAGGTATGAAAACTCATTATTATGACAAGTTACATTGCTCATATATAGGTAGTCATGTATAATTACAGGTTAAATTATGCTTATATACTAACATGCTTATGTACATCCTTACAAAACATGAAGGAATCCTTAGATAAATTATAATCATCGGTGTTCACAATAACACCAAGACATTACATTGAATACCACATTGAATATCACCTCAACATCCTTCCTCACACAATTCCACACACACTCACACAATTCCACACACACACTCACACAATCGACCTCTGCAACCCCCCCCCCTGGGAAGGCCAGCCCGTTCATTCCCCTGACCGCTTATAAAGACCATAAATCCCTCAAAAGAAAGTCCCTGTAGCCCTCCGAGAAATCCCTCTCCCACCTTCTACCATATATTTCCCTGTTGCGACACTTTGTTCTATAAAAGGATGCTGCTATGGCCATCCTACGTTCCTCCGCCCCTTTGTCTCTCATTGCCCATGATATATACACAAAATCAACCATTAAGTAAGCCACAGCCCTTTGAACCTTTACCCCAACCCCACCTACATCTAAACTAAGAGCTCTCAAAACCGACAACCCTTTCCCCCCCACATACCGGATTACTTTCCCTAACCATTCCCGCACAATCCCTAGGCTTTCACAAAAATAAACTACATGAAAAGCTGATTCATCTACCCCACAAACCTGACACATCCCACCCTCCCTTATTCGCCTATTTCGTAAAACAACCCCAGACGGCAATATTCCGTGAAGAAACCTATACATTACCTCCCTCACGCGTGGCCGGATGCGTAACCCTTTTAATCGGCCCCAAATGTCTTCCCATGCGTACATCGGGTACACTCCTTCCGTTGCCACTACCACCCTAGGCCATATCTTCCTCTCCATGGACCCTACCCGCATGTTTCTCGGCTCTCTGACCATCATCAATAGACGCAACAACTCCTCACCATCTCTCAAATCTTGTCCCTTCCACCATCTCCGAAGATCTCCCTGCAGCATCCCCAACCCTCCACTCCCTTCCCCCCGAGCCCTTAGCAACCCATGTTTCACATATACACACTTCAACCTTCTTTCCAAATGAATTAACCCCAGCCCTCCCAAGGCCACCGGAAGTGTTACCACCTCTCTTTTCAACCAATCGCATCCTGAACCCCAGATAAAACGGAAAACTCTGCTCAACAATCTCCGGACATCCCCATACACCAAAGGGTACAAAGCTGCCACATGCCATATTTTACTGTACAAAAGCACATTGACCACAATGACCCTCTGGTGTAGCGTAAGATGTGTCGGCCTCAATCCTGACAATCTTCCCAATACCCTATCTACCACACCCTTTGAATTATTCTCCCTCGCCATCTGAGCATTACCCATATACACAACTCCACAAATTTTCACCCGGTCCACGACACTCCACCTCACCCCCCCACCCCCGCCCTCCTGCCCATCCCATTCACCCAATATCATGAGCTTTGATTTATGCACATTCACTGCCATACCTGTTGCCATCCCAAAAACATCTATAACTCTCTCCAGACCCTCCAATCCCTCCCTCCCACTCACTAGGACAGTTGTGTCATCAACGTAACCTATGATACTGGGACTCCCACCTCGTATGTCCTCCCTTACCCCCTCCTGTATGCACATTTCCACTGCCCTATAAAACGGATTCTGTAAACATGCAAATAATATTTGTGACAACGGGCAACCTTGCCTCAATCCCCTGCCCATTTTCACATGCAACCCCACCCTCCCATTTATCTGTACACACATCCCAGCTCCCCGATATAAAGTACGTGCCCAATTCACAATGTCCTCCCCGAACCCTTGCCACTCCATGATTCTCCACAGAGCCTCCCTCTCGACACTGTCATATGCCGTTCTCCAATCCAACGCCAATACCCCACGTTCCCCCTCTTGTGGACCCTCAATAAACCTTCTAATAACCCCATGCCCCTCATACATTGATCTCCCCGGAATCCCATATTGACCCCTCACTATTACCTTTCCAATGACCTTTTTTATACGATTTCCCAAAATTTTTGCAAAAAGTTTGTAGTCTGCACACATGAGTGATATCATCCGGTAATCTCTCACTGTGCACTGACTTTCACCCTTTGGCACCAAAACTACTAGTGCTGTCGCCTGCAAAGGTCCCAACGCACCCCTCTCTTTTATGATATTAAATAATTGCACCAAAAAATCTTTTAATACTCCCCAATGCTGTATGTAAAACTCCGCAGGCAGCCCATCTATCCCCGGTGCCTTACCCCTGCTCATACTCATTAAAGCTGTCCACACCTCATCCTCCACAATAGGCCCCTGTAACTGTTCCCTGTCGTCCCTGTCCAGCACACTCCGCACCCATCCCCCTGTCTCTCTTAAAGCCCCCTCTCTCACACCCACACTCCTCATATGTGCACTAAGCCAAGAATCAACATACCCTCCCATCCCCTCCGTTGTCACCAAGTCTTGTCCCTCCCTATACCCCTCGATGTCCTCAAGAACTCTCAAACCCACCATTTCCATTGCAACGCGCCGGCGCCCCTGCCCTCGCAGGACACACGCCGATGGTCTATCACCCCACATGACCTCCTCCAACCCCCCTAAAACCCTTGCCGCATCAAACCTCTCATTTTGCACTTCCATTAGGCGTTCCTTCACTCCTTGTATGTCAGCCACAGGGGCTCCCATCCCCCCCCTTCCTCTCTCATAATACTCCCTTAACTGCCCCTCAAGATACCTAATAAGCCCATAAGCCAACTGATTCTCGTGCCTTCCCTGTCGGACATAGAACTCTCGAATCCTCGTCTTCGCCGTCACATCCCACCATCTCAACACATCCCCATTGACTTCCATCCCATAAGCCTTTCCACCATTGTGCAAATAGGACCCTCCCCTCAACATCTTGAAGCAACCGAACATTCAATTTCCAATAACTCTTATACCTGTTCGGCCGACCCTCCCATCCCAAATCCACCAAAACACCTCTATGATCAGAAAAAAAGACATCCAAAACCCTTACACTCCGCACCACAGCTTTCCTTGTCACGTATATCCTGTCCAGCCGTGCAGCATACCCCTGCCTCACAAAGGTGTGCTGCACCTCCCACGCCGCCCCCCCCTCTACATCCACCAACCCCACCCCTGTTAACAGGTCCCTCAGAACGCCAGAACAATATCCTGCTCCCCTAGGTTCCACATCCTTGCGGCGTATAACGCAATTCCAGTCCCCTCCCACCACAGCTAATGCTGGAAGCGACCTTAAGTGATACACCAACACTTCACGTACAAACTCATTCTTCACTCGACTGTCCCCCTCCGCCGGACCATAAACACACACAAAAGACATCTTATCTCTTCCCCATGTCCCATCCACTCTTATAACCCTCCCCTCACCCCCCTCCTCACAATGATGTACAGTAAACGGGCTAGCCTCCCTCACCAAAATAGCCACTCCTCCTTTCAATCTCGTTGAGTGTGCCGCATATACAGTATACCCCTCAATCCTCAACATACAACCCGGCTTGTGGTTGTGCTCTTGCACAAACACTACATCTACACCATACCTAATGAGCATCTCATGAAACCATTCACACTTCCTAGAATTTTTCAGACCATTAACATTTATAGAGAGACTCTTGAATTTGTCAATGGAGGTTTTCCTTTACGTATTGCACCACCTTTATCCCCCTTCCCCTTTATACGCCCTTGATCTTCAATCACCATTCTGTGATCTGCTTTCACATGCCCCTTGCCCCTGGACCCCCCAGGTCCATGCTCAACCACTTCAGCCCAAACCTTTTTGCCCGAACGCTGTGCCGGAGTGAGCACATCCACATCGTCCACGTCCGAGGGCACTGCCGCTCTCTTCCGCGACACTCGAGCCTTTCTTCCCGCCTCCACCTGGAAGCCATCCCCGTGCACTTCCGCCACCACTGTGCCAATTTGCAACCCAGCCTCACCCTGGGTCTCTGACATGCCTCCCCCCCTCTCACCACCTGGAACCCCAGCAGCATCCTGGGCACCCACAAGCCCCTCAACTGTGACCTCTCCTGGGGTCCCTAACAGGTCGTGGAGGACTGAATCAATGGTAGCCTCCACGGCCCTGTCCTCACCCAGTGACACCACATCTTTGGTCGCCGGTGCCTGCCCGGTAGTGCATGTCTCTCTCGGAAGAGTTACACACTCTTCCTCCCTCAAGGCCTCCTCGACCTCCACACTCCAAGCCTTGTTCAAGGAAACCGACTCAGGTCGTGCCAAATCCAACGTCCCAAGGTCCTCTGATGCCTCCTTATGCCGCTCCTTCGCCTGTGTACCCTGTTGCTTAACACACTGCGCAGCAATGTGATCATATGCACCACATAATCGACAGGTGCGTTGTTGCCCTGCGTAAGTCACCATTACCTGAGTCCTGAAGTCTTCTAGGAAAATATAGGAAGGAATAGGATGCCTCAATGTCATTTTTAAGGAAAAACTTCCTTCAGGCATCCCAGAATATGATCCTTCCTTCCATTTCCCCAATGTCGCCATATGAACAGTCCCAAACTTCTCGAAGACGGCACGTAGGTCTGCCTCATTAGCCTCAAAGGGTACATTTTTTATCTTCACCCACGTATAATGGCGGGACACATCATGTAGCCTTACCGTCACTGCAGGATTCACTGGTACACAAAGATCTTGGAACCTGGCGACTATGTCCTCATATACACTTGCATTGAGAAATTTCACAAAAATTCTATATGCCCCGTTCAAGGCTACACCATACAGCTCTTCGTTGGCAATGCCGTATGTGTCCCTGATGATGGCAGGTAATAAAACTTGAGCTGAGTGGGCATGCACAGCCCCACGCACCACTTCAATGCCGACAGTGTTTACCCTTCTTCTTGCCGGCTGCGCCATTTTGAGAAAACCAAGTTGTCACCGGCTGACAGCAGAGGGCAGGCTCAGCTCACGTCCGCTCGTCCCAAAGGTTGAGCGACGAATGAGAAACTGACCACAGGCAAGGTGAAGAGGAAGTGAGAGACAGGTCAGGTGAAAAGAAACAGACAGGTCAGTATAAGAGAAACTTAGAGACAGGTCAGGTGAAGAGAAACTGAGACAGGTTACTTGAAGAGAAACGGAAAGACAGGTCAGCTGAAGAGAAACTGAGAGACATGTCAGGTGAAGAGAAACTGAGACACATGTCAATTAAAGACAAATGGAGTGTCATGACAGGTGGGGAGAAGCTTAGAGACATGTCAGGTGAAGAGAAAATGAGAGACATGTCAGTTGAAGTGAAACTGAGACAGGTCACGTGAAGAGAAACGGAGAGACAGATCAGGTGAAAGTGAAATTTTTTTTTTTTTATATTTTATTTAAAACATTGCACAATTACAAGGAGGTATAAAAATATAATAAAATGAACCTGATACTGATTATGAACAATAAAACCAAAGTATCACAGCCCCAATACAGAAAAAAAACACCATACATAATGCAGTATGACACCCAAAAATACAACTCGCAACATATCATTCAAAATTCCGGCATTATACAAAATATTACTATTGCCTTTGCTGACACAGCTGACGTTTCTCCCCCCCCCCACACACACATTAAAATTATACCCACATTCACCAATCTGAAGAATCATAATATTAATTCAACTTAAATTTCTGAACATATCCTGAACTCGTCAGTAACTTAAGTAATAAGTATTTACAAACATTGGTGGTACATGAACACCAAAATCACAAAACATTAAATTACAACCTATTAACAAAATGTGAACATTACAATCCTAAACACTTGTACACCTCTATAAGTAGAGAAATATACACCTACAAGTTATAAATATTAATATTAATGTTGCCACTATGAAGTTCAAGCTTTATAACAACATTTCTAAAGTGCAGTTTAAGGTAATTTTTTTTTTTTTTTTTTTTTTTTTTTTTATATATTTTATTTATAACCAATACAGTATACATAAAAATAAAAATAAAAGGAAACAGTATGGATCTCTAACATCATAATCCTACTAGGACATCTACATACTTATCCCATATACCAAAATACAAATAAACATACAAAGAAAACAGCTTAAAACCGACTCATTACAGTTACAATAAACCCGTATACAAAAATTTCAGACACAAAAGGAATGCGTCTATAAACTGGCTAGATATATCTGTATACCATACAGCCAAAACTTACGTTAAGAACATAGCATGAAAAACCTATATCAGGGTGCTGACAGTCTATAAGTACATCTTGACATACAAAAACCTAGAACATAACATAACCAAAAAAAAAAAAAAAAAAAAAAAAAAAAAAAACACTTCATATGGCAAAGAACAATACCATTGTATAATACTATACAAAGTACATTGAAATGACAATTAAAACAAAGTATCGAAAAGGGAACATACAACAAGCATGTTGAATACCTATAAACCTACACATCACATACACCACAGAATTATCTTTGTATAACACATTTGAGGACAAAAAGAAAAACCAAACATACTTAGATCATGCCTTGTGTCACCTCAAACCTTCAAACACACAAATACTGTGAGATGTACCCTCTCACACTTACACACAATGTAGTGCAACAACACTACTTACATATTATATGCAATACCTTCTGAAAAACAATGTGAAAAACATATCTTACACAACTACCCCGACCAAACTCACATCACAAAAGAAACTTATTTATTATATTACCAAACATACCACACACGCTAACATCCATACACATGTCCATACTCAAGAAAACTAGCCCGCCGCAACCCCTTACTTGACACTTAAATCTCTTAAATCCTTCAACCTGAATCTACGATAACCTTCAGTAAATGCTGTCTCCCATCTTCCCCCATAAAGATCCCTATTGCGGCACTTTGTTCTATACATCGTGGCCCCTAACACTCTTATCCTTTCCTCGACTCCCACCTCCCTCATTGCCCAAGATATATATATAAAATCAGTGACCACATACGCAACCGCATTCAGCACCTGCTGACTCCACCCACCTATATCTAAACTTAACACCCGCAACACCTGTAACCCTTCCCCACCCACTAACCTAACTACCCTACTTAGCCAGACCCTCACATCTTCTAAACAAGTACAAAAGTACACAGCGTGAAATATGGTTTCCGGACATCCACACGCTTTGCACTCCCCACCCTCCCTTAATCTCCTATTAAATAACACAACCCCAGACGGCAAAATCCCATGTAAAAACCTAAACATAACCTCCCTGACACTTGGTTTTACACGTAGTTGTTGAAGACATTTCCATACAGAACCCCATGCATACATAGGGTATGCCCCCTCAACTGCCGCCACCACAGACCCACCCCCCACCCTCTCAAGAACCTTCAATTTAAGCTGTTTGGGATCCCTTACCGTCAGTAAAATTCGCAGCATAGCGTCCCCAAACATTAAATCCCTACCCCTCCACCCCCGTTGCATATCCATGCGCAGTCTTTCAAGGCCCCCCCCGCTCACCCCCTCCCTCACAAACCCCCTTTTCAGAAACACACTCAACATACGTTTCTCAAGAGGTATAAGCCCCAGCCCCCCCTGGCTAACGGGAAGCGACACCACCCCTCTACTTAGCCAGTCACAACCCGATCCCCATATAAATCTGAATACTCGCAGTTGCAACCGTTGCACCTCACACCGTCGTAACGGATATATTGCCACCACGTGCCATAACTTGCTATACAACAGGACATTCGTGACTATAACCCTTTGATGCAACGTTAATTGCTCTGCCCTCAAACCTCCCAATCTTTTCAAAACTCCATCCACGGTGCGTCTCGAATTTGCCTCTTGTGCATCCCTATCATTCCGCATGTACACTATCCCACATATCAACAACTGATCTACCACACGCCACCCACCCTCAACAGTCTCACCATTATGTACGCTATCCCCTAGATCCAAATACTTGGACTTTACTACATTAATTTTCATCCCCGTAGCCTCACCAAAAACGTCTATCACCCTTCCTACCTTATGTAAATCCCTCACATCCCTCACCAAGACTGTCGTATCATCCACGTAACCCACTATACCCGCTTCCCCTTCTCGTGCAAAACCAACCCTCGCTCTCGCCATACTCCACCTAACTGCCCTATAAAAGGGTTCCTGAAGACATGCAAACAAAATTTGCGACAGAGGACATCCCTGTCGCAAACCCCTTCCCATCTGTATGCTATCACCTAGTCGTCCATTAACCTGAATTCTCATAACTGCACCCAGATACAAAGTTTTTGCCCAAGAAACTATTTCCCTCCCGAAACCCAACCAACGCATAAAACTCCATAATGCATCCCTTTCTACGCTATCATAAGCAGCTCTCCAATCCAGAGCCAAAACACCCCCTCCCCCCTCCCCCCTATGCTCTATAAAACTCCTAATAACTCCATGCCCTTCATACATTGATCTACCCGGTATGCCATATTGTCCTCTATCAATTACTTTACCTAAAACCTGTTTGATTCTGTTCCCTAATACCCTTGCAAATAACTTATAATCACCGCACATAAGCGATATTGCACGGTAATCTTCTACCGTTGTCTGTCCACACTTCGGCACTAATACAACAACAGCAGTCCTTTGCTGCTCACCCATTGCCCCATCTTCCTTCATTACATTGAACAATCTGACTAAAAATCTCCTCAATACTTCCCAGTTCTTAACATAAAAATCATTAGGCAACCCGTCTACACCCGGTGCCTTACCTAAACTTGCACCTGCTATAGCTTGCCAAATTTCCCCTTCCGTAATCTGTCCTTCCAAAGTCTCCCTATCTCTACCATCAAGCTCGCATTGCACATAACCACCCATTTCCCTTAAAGCATCATCTCGTATACCCACATGTTGTGCATATGACCTAAACCATACATCAAGATATCCACTCATACCTTCAGTCGACATCAATACCTGCCCTTCCCTATACCCTCCCATCCCCACATGAACAGTTAATCCCATCATCTCCGTCGCCGCTCTCCTCTTACGCTGTCCTCTCAATACACACGCCGATGGCCTATCACCCCATAACACCTCCTCCAACCCCGCCAAAACGCGTGCACCATCAAATCTTTCATTTTGCAAATCCCTAATGCTCTCCTTTAATCCCTCAATATCTCCCACCGGGTAACTAACCCTCCCTCGTTCGTAGCAAGCCCTCAACTGCCCCTCAAGATAAGATTGAAACCCATACTTTAACCTATTATATTCCCTCCCATTACGTACATAAAAATCCTTAATACCTGATTTCGCCACCGAGTCCCACCATCTAACCAGATCACCATTCCCAGGCGCTTCTGCCTCCAACCCCTCCCAAAACTGTTTAAATGACTGTCTATATTCTTCTTCATGCAGCAACTTTACATTTAACTTCCAATACCCCCTACCCCTTCGTGGCAACCCCTCCCAACCCAAATCCACCATAACACCCCTATGATCAGAAAATACCACATCCAACACCCTCACCCTATGTATTACTACCCTTCTGGGGACGTACAAACGATCGAGCCTAGCAGCATACCCACGCCTAATAAATGTATGCTCTACCTCCCCCCCCCCCACAGATATCGATTAAACCCACCCCTGATAACAATTCTCCCAATGTTCCCATACAATGCCCCGCCCCCCTCGGTTCCACATCCTTACGCCTTATCACACAGTTCCAATCACCTCCTATCACGGCTACCCCTGGCAATCCACGCAAGTAGTAAACCAACACATCCCTCACAAATTTATTCTTAACGCGTACGTCTCCCTCTGCCGGTCCATACACACACACCAACGTCATCTGTACCTGACCCCATAATCCATCCACACGTATCACCCTCCCCTCCCCCCCTTCACAATGCCTGACAACCAACGGGCTAGTTTCCTTTACCAATATAGCCACACCGCCTTTCAATCTGACCGCATGTTCAACATACACCTTATATCCTTCCACCTTCAACTCATAACCATGTCTATAATTATGCTCCTGCAAGAACACAACGTCAACACCATGACGCTCCAAAAACTCCCTAAACCACTCACACTTTCTCTGCGACCTCAAACCATTGATGTTCAATGTCAAGCACTTAAAACCGACAAAGGTGGTTTCCCTCTTGACACAACCTTTTTGTCACCTGATCGCCTCATTGCACTCTTATCCCTCCCCCCCCCTTTTTGTGCACTCTTACTCGATCCCTGTCCCTGAGTGTCTTTTGAACCCCTCTGCGTGACATCCGCCCATGTTTTCTTCCCTGAACGTTGTGCGGGCGTAAGCACTTCATCTGAATCATAAAGCACTGCTGCGCGCTTTCGCGTCGTACCGTCGACCTGCATCTCGTCATCAAGCTCATCATCACGATGAACCTCAACCTCCACCGTATTCACCGACAAGACAGCCTTGTCACACACCTTAGGACGAACTACCTTCGCCCCTCCGTCCTCCATAATAGTCCCAAGATCCAGGATCGTGCCTTCTTCCTGATACGGCCCCGTGCCCGAAATATCCACAAGGGTCGTCAATGCTTCCTCCTTGCTATCATTCATTTCTGCGATGATCTCCTCCAATGCCTGAACCACGTCCAAGGAAGGGGAGTCCCCCCCACTCGTAGCACCTGCCATCTTCTCTGCCTTCTCAACCTCCTCACTCCATGACGCACTCTGCGGAGTCAGTGTCGAAAAAGGCTGTTCTTGCTCCACTCTCCTCACCTCTACGTTTCTTCGTTGTTGTAGGTCGTTGTCTCCACGTCCTCTACCACATTGCGCTGCCAGGTGTTCATACGACCCACACAAACGACAAGTGCGTCGTTGCCCTGCGTATGTCACAAATACCTGAGTTCTGAATTCTTCCATCACCACATACGACGGTATAGGATGTCGTATCGTCATCTTTGCAGAGTACGTACCCTCAGGTATTCCCATATACGTACCAGCTGACCATCTTCCGGTAGTAACCGTGTGTACCGTCCCATATTTACTCATGGCAAACCTTATGTCAGATGCATCTGCCTCAAATGGCACATTCCTGATCTTCACCCAAGTGAAGTAACTTGATACATCATGCATCCTCACCGTGACAGCATGATTCACAGGTATGGCCACTTCCTGAAACTTGTTAACCACTGTCTCATACATACTCGTCGAATTGAATTTAAGAAATATCCTCTTCGTGCCATTCAAGGCAAGTCCACAAATCTCTTCAGTAGCTACGCCGTAGGTGTCTCTAATTATTGCTGGTAGAAGTAGCTCCATAGACGGCCCAGTGATAGCTCCACTGGTTAATTCAATACAGACTGTATTGACTCTCCGGTGACAAGCCTGCGCCATGTTGTGAAAATATTACTGCACCCAGTCAACACCAGGGGGTAGCAGCAGCACACGTCCTCTCTACTCAAGGGCTGAGAGACGTTGAAAGTGAAATTGAGAGACAT
>NW_027197357.1:0-37500 GCF_038502225.1 Cherax quadricarinatus
ACATATGTTTGTCCAATTGGAAAAGTTTAAAATTGTGAAGTTACATGGAAATAAATCTCTGAAGGCAATAACGTACAGGGACTGGAGAACCCAGCCCTCCTTTCCCTCCCTCCCTCTCTCTCTCTCTCTCTCTCTGCTCCTCCCTTTTTCTCTCTCCCCCTAATCCCTTTCTTCACCCTCTTCCTACTTTTGTCTCCCTTTTTCCCTATTTTAGCTTTTGGCTACTGTGTCCTCTGCTTAATGTGACGTTTGGCTACTGTTGCCGCTACTGTGATCCCTTGATGTTGTGGCTCCTGGCTACTGTGACTTGACTAAATTTTATTTTAAAATAAGTGATACAGAGCAAATGAAGAATTAAGAAGGATATAGAGAAAAATATATATATCCTATTTATTGTGGTATTGGTCACCATTATGAGGTTCTCCATCTATTTTCCCCATCTATTTAGTGACGTGTATGGGGTACATGTGGCGTGTGTGTCGTTCGTGTGACTTTTGAGTCGCATGTGTTATGTATGTGGCGTTCGTGCGCCGAGTGCAGCGTTTTTGAAATGTGTGTGTGTGTGTGTGTGTGTGTGTGTGTGTGTGTGTGTGTGTGTGTATGTGTGTGTGTGTGTGCCGTTCTTGAGACTTATGGATTTAGTTTAATGTTCATTTTTTGTTCACCCTAACGGTGGCGTGGCAGCAGGAACAGCAACAGGATTGACGCTGTTAACAGCAGCTTTCAGCGGTAGCAGCAGTGCTGGTAATAAATGCAGCAACTGTGATGAAAGTGACCAGGATAGCAGCAGCATTAATAATAACAGCAGCATAAAAACAGAATCAAGAGAAGCAACAACAGACAAGAATAGAAATATTAACAGAGCAGCTGGAAGAGGACGATGAACAAAAAACAACGACAACAGCTACAGTAACAGCAGCATCAGCAGCAGTAACAGCAGTAACACTCTCAGTATAATTAACAGTAACACTCTCAGCATCAATAACAACACCACTCTCAGCATCAATAACAACAACACTCTCAGCATCAATAACAACACTCTCAGCATCAATAACAACAACACTCTCAGCATCAATAACAACAACACTCTCAGCATCATTAACAACAACACTCTCAGCATCATTAACAACACTCTCAGCATCATTAACAACACTCTCAGCATCAATAACAGCAACACATTCAGCATCATTAACAACACTCTCAGCATCATTAACAACACTCTCAGCATCAATAACAGCAACACACTCAGCATCATTAACACTCAGCATCATTAACAACACACTCAGCATCATTAACAACACTCTCAGCATCATTAACACTCAGCATCATTAACACTCTCAGCATCAGTAACAACACTCTCAGCATCAATAACAACACTCTCAGCATCATTAACAACACTCTCAGCATCAATAACAATACTCTCAGCATCAATAACAACACTCTCAGCATCAATAACAACACTCTCAGCATCATTAACAACACTCTCAGCATCATTAACAACACTCTCAGCATCATTAACAACACTCTCAGCATTAACAACAACACTCTCAGCATCATTAACAACACTCTCAGCATCATTAACAACACTCTCAGCATCATTAACAACAACACTCTCAGCATCATTAACAACACCCTCAGCATCATTAACAACACTCTCAGCATCATTAACAACACTCTCAGCATCATTAACAATCAGCATCATTAACAACACTCTCAGCATCATTAACAACACTCTCAGCATTAACAACAACACTCAGCATCATTAACAACACTCTCAGCATCATTAACACTCAGCATCATTAACACTCTCAGCATCATTAACACTCTCAGCATCATTAACGACACTCTCAGCATCATTAACAACACTCCCAGCATCAATAACAACACTCTCAGCATCATTAACAACAACACTCTCAGCATCATTAACAACACTCTCAGCATCATTAACAACACTCTCAGCATCATTAACAACACTCTCAGCATCATTAACAACACTCTCAGCATCATTAACAACACTCTCAGCATCATTAACAACAACACTCTCAGCATCATTAACAACAACACTCTCAGCATCATTAACAACACTCTCAGCATCATTAACAACAACACTCAGCATCATTAACAACACTCTCAGCATCATTAACAACACTCTCAGCATCATTAACAACACTCTCAGCATCATTAACAATACTCTCAGCATCATTAACAACACTCTCAGCATCATTAACAACACTCTCAGCATTAACAACAACACTCTCAGCATTAACAACAACACTCTCAGCATCATTAACAATACTCTCAGCATCATTAACAATACTCTCAGCATCATTCTCAGCATCCTTCACTTCAGCACATTAACACTCTCAGCATCATTAACACTCTCACACTCTCAGCATCATTAACAACACTCTCAGCATCATAACAACACTCTCAGCATCATTAACAAACTCTCAGCATCATTCTCAGCATTAACAACACTCTCAGCATCATTAACAGCAACACTCTCAGCATCATTAACAGCAACACTCTCAGCATCATTAACAGCAACACTCTCAGCATCATTAACAGCAACACTCTCAGCATCATTAACAACACTCTCAGCATCATTAATAACAACACTCTCAGCATCATTAACAACACTCTCAGCATCATTAACAACACTCTCAGCATCATTAACAACACTCTCAGCATCATTAACAACAACACTCTCAGCATCATTAACAGCAACACTCTCAGCATCATTAACAACAACACTCTCAGCATCATTAACAACACTCAGCATCATTAACAACACTCTCAGCATCATTAACAACACTCTCAGCATCATTAATAACACTCTCAGCATCATTAACAACACTCTCAGCATCATTAACAACAACACTCAGCATCATTAACAACAACACTCTCAGCATCATTAACAACAACACTCAGCATCATTAACACTCAGCATCATTAACAACACTCTCAGCATCATTAACAACAACACTCTCAGCATCATTAACAACACTCTCAGCATCATTAACAACACTCTCAGCATCATTAACACTCTCAGCATCATTAACACACATCATTAACACACACTCAGCATCATTAACACTCTCAGCATCATTAACACACACTCACATCATTAACACACTCTCACATCATTAACACACTCTCACATCATTAACACACTCTCACATCATTAACACACTCTCACATCATTAACACACTCTCACATCATTAACGCACTCTCACATCATTAACACACTCTCACATCATTAACACACTCTCACATCATTAACGCACTCTCACATCATTAACACTCACATCATTAACAACACTCTCAGCATCATTAACAACAACACTCAGCATCATTAACAACACTCTCAGCCTCATTAACAACAACACTCTCAGCATCATTAACAACAACACTCTCAGCATCATTAACACTCTCAGCATCATTAACAACTCTCAGCATCATTAACAACACTCTCAGCATCATTAACAATACTCTCAGCATCATTAACAATACTCTCAGCATCATTAACAACACCCTCAGCATCATTAACAACAATCTCAGCATCATTAACAATACTCTCAGCATCATTAACAATACTCTCAGCATCATTAACAATACTCTCAGCCTCATTAACAATACTCTCAGCATCATTAACAATACTCTCAGCATCATTAACAATACTCCCAGCCTCATTAACAACACTCTCAGCATCATTAACAATACTCTCAGCATCATTAACAATACTCTCAGCATCATTAACAATACTCTCAGCATCATTAACAACACTCAGCATCATTAACAACACTCTCAGCATCATTAACAACACTCTCAGCATCATTAACAATACTCTCAGCATCATTAACAATACTCTCAGCATCATTAACAATACTCTCAGCATCACTAACAATACTCTCAGCATCATTAACAATACTCTCAGCATCATTAACAATACTCTCAACCTCATTAACAATACTCTCAGCATCATTAACAATACTCTCAGCATCATTAACAATACTCTCAGCGTCATTAACAACACTCTCAGCATCATTAACAACACTCTCAGCATCATAAACAACAACACTCTCAGCATCATTAACACTCTCAGCATCAATAACACTCTCAGCATCAATAACAACACTCTCAGCATCATTAACAACACTCTCAGCATCATTAACAACACTCTCAGCATCAATAACAACAACACTCTCAGCATCCTTAACACTCTCAGCATTAACAACACTCTCAGCATCATTAACAACACTCTCAGCATCATTAACAACACTCTCAGCATCATTAACAACACTCTCAGCATCAATATCAGCAACACTCTCAGCATCAATAACAGCAACACTCTCAGCATCATTAACAACACTCTCAGCATCATTAACAACACTCTCAGCATCAATATCAGCAACACTCTCAGCATCATTAACAACACTCTCAGCATCATTAACAACACTCTCAGCATCATTAACACTCTCAGCATCAATAACAGCAACACTCTCAGCATCATTAACAACAATGAGATCAAGAGGAGAACGCAGAAGCAAGTTGTGTACCAAGCCTCTTCTTCCCCTTCCTTTTCTCGTCAGTATCAATACCTCAGGTCTCCTGGCTTAGCAAACATCCCAGGGAGCATTACCAAGCTTCGTCCACAGCACCTTCGTCTTGACGGAACGAAAGAAGGAAAGGGAAGGGGGGGGGCGGCAGCGACACTCCCGAGGGCCAGGTCACGCCCCTTTCAGGAACGCCCAAGAGTGGGTGTGGGTGAATGGGGGGAGGGTCCACTGAGGGGCCATGGGCATAGAAATAATAAAAAAATGTCCTACCCGCTTTCCGATGGGCCATAGATTAGCTTCCCCGACACCGCCTCCTCCCGGAGATGACAACCCAGAAGTCAATTTTAACTTCTGAAGGTGCCGATAGCCATTTCAATCGTCAGCAGAATTTAATGATGAAGTTTACAACGGAACGAAACAACTTTTATGCAGCTGCTAGAGAATATATAAACAACCTCTAGCGCCGGCTGGAATTTTTAAATGGTTTTTATTGCGATGGAGGATCATGGAGGTGGGATGGAGGCCGGGCTGGAGGTAGGGATGGAAGGGAAGCTTGGGGAGAGAGGGAGAGCTGGGTCGTTCAACACCACGGCCAAGATGTGCAAGGGGATATAACTTTTGCATTTTCTGGGTGACAATTAAAGTTTCCAGCGCCGCTCTCTTACACTATAATTTTTTTTTAGTCATGAGGCGGATAAAAATCTTAAAGATAAGAGTCTTCTTTTTTTCTTCTTCTCCTCTTCATTTACGTCTCTGATATGTTTCTTATTTTCTTATCTATTCTTCAATTTCACCTTTTACCCTTGGCTCCTTCTCGCCATCTTTGCCCCAAGTCGTCTTCCTTATTTTCCATTCTCTTCTATCTTCATTATTAAAAATTTGCACTCGGTAAGGTAATAAAATATTTAAACGCCTCTCACCTTGTACTCTGAAATCCTTCACAAAAACAATAACAAAAGATTTGCAATCCTTTAGAGAACCTCGACATCAGAGTCAGGCGAACGACACACCTTGACACTGTAAACTCAAGTTAGTAAACACTAACAGGGAGGCAATTATAGCAGGGGGGAGAGGTGGGAGGAACTTCAATAACCCTAATGTTAATTGTAACAATCTACAAGGGGGATCAAGAAGCAAATACAGTAATTAGCATGCTCGAGAAATACTTTCTAACTCTGCTTGTTATGACTCCATAACGTTAGGGAGTCTGTTATTTTTTTTATTTTACTGTTGACGGCGACCTTCTTGAACCTAGGCGAAGAGACGTTATAGATGAATGGTATACAGTACCGACAAGATGAAAATTAGACACGTATACAACATCTGGGTATCTTTAATGTAGACGTTTCGCAATCCAGTGGCTTTATCAATATAAATTCTAGGACATAATTTGATGACAGTAGAACTATACACAAAAGATGAGGTATTCAGTCCCTCAGCCTTGGAGTTGGTGTGAAGAGCACCGTAGTAGTGAAGAATCTGGAGCACAGGCAAGAAGGCGGGCGCTTATATACGTGACAATGCCTTCGCCTGCTACCCGTCCCCCTTTTCATCCGACGCCAGTATATAAGCGCCAGCCTTCTTGCCTGTGTTCCAGATTCTTCACGACTACGGTGCTCTTCACACCAACTCCAAGGCTGAGGGACTGATTACCTCATCTTTTGTGTATAGTTCTACTGTCATCAAATCATGTCTTAGAATTTATATTGATAAAGCCACTGGATTGCGAAACGTCTACATTAAAGATTCCCAGATGTTAAATATGTGAAGAGACGTTAGGTGACGTCAAACGTTAAATGAGCTTTAAAATGAACACCACCCTATTGAAATTCAATATAAAATATTATGCCATTTTAATCCTAACACCATCTTGTAAAAACAAATATATCCGAGTCGACAGAAACGTTGTGCAGCAAGCATATATTGGTATAATGTTTAGGTGACTTCTGGTCGAAAAGTCGTCTGAAGATTCCCTCCGCATTTGTCTTCATTCTCAGTTATCGTAACTTGATAAAGATCCAGGCAGATCGAAGCGTTGTCCCAATAAGAGTTGGTTTAGCGAAGCTTGTCTTCACTAACGAACCTCTGTAGGACCTGATGAACCACTAGCCAGACGCTGGATTATTATTATAATCAAAAAGAAGCGCTAAGCCACAAGGGCTATACAGCGCTGCAGGGTAGGTAAGGAAGCAAGGGAATTGGATGGCAGAAGGGAGGGGGGATGATCAGCAGGTTACAGAAAACAGCGGGGCTGGGGATAGTACGGGGGTAGAGGGTAGCAAGAGATTGAAGTAGAAAGGGCTGAAGGTATCAGAATTTGTGAAGCAAGTCAGTTGTTGTCAAAAAGTCAATGAGAGAGTCCGGATGAAAGGTGGGTCCATCAGCGAGAAGGGAAGGTAGAGAGAGAGCAGCAGAGCGAAGACGACGACAGAGGTAAATTCTGCGTGCTCGTTGATAAAGTGGGCAGTCCAACAGAATGTGGCTGACTGATAATGGAGCTTGGCAATTCTCACAGAGAGGAGCAAGACGCCTCTCCATGAGATATCCATGAGTAAGATGAGTATGGCCAATGCGAAGACGGGAGAGAGTAGTCTCCCAACCTCGACACTGGCCAGACGCTGGAGACTGTTACCAATGACTTGGGGAAGCGCTAAGCCACTGGGGGATCACAAAGCACCTGTGGAACGGGATTCCGAAGTGATCCAAGAAGGGAAGCTTCATTGCAGTACAATGGCAGATTAAACCAACAGTGCATAAATGCTATAAACAATGCGGGTTAGGGCCTTTTATTCGAAAAATTATTATAATCAAAGGGCTAAACCGACAAGGACTTCATCAGTTCACTAATAACCGTTATTATGGATCTGGTTTACCGGGTACTTTTATATATATATATATATATATATATATATATATATATATATATATATATATATATATATATATATATATACACACACACACACACTGAGTCGCAGCTCTCAGCTATTTCGACCCACCTACGGTTACTCAAAATACCCAGAACTCACCAAGAAAAGGTGGATACTCTCAGAGTTCCAGGCTGTTTGGAACCAACGTATACAGTTGTTTACCCACCAATAGTAATATTCAACTAGTCGAAGATTTAAATTTAAAGATGAAAAATCGAAAAGCACTGGAATAATCATGAATTATTATTACAATCATAACCAATTGCTAAACCCATAAGGGTCATACAGCGCTGCCATCCAATCACTAATGAACTAAAGCACTGCAAACAACAGCTACCAGAAAGCATTGCAGTGACTGATTCCAAAGGCAGTGAAACACCAAGAACCAGAAACAGTGCTAGACTTCACAAGTCCCTTACCAGATCTCACCTTGAATATGCTGTCCACCCCTTAATTTATGTACCAGACAAGTAACCAGGAAAGTACAGAATAATACAACTCTTATATTTTTGTATTTAGAAAGAGCCACACGATCAAAGACTTAAGTGGCACTTAACCTGTAATAACTTTGGAAGCGGAGATTGAGAGATCTCATTTCAAGCCTCAGTACACTAAACAAATCTGACACGCAAAAACGTGCAAAGCGAAAGAATTACGTGAATCAGCGGCGCTGAAATAAATATGGATAATAGCTTTCTGTTCAGTGTTTATGGAACCTGCAACAGTCTAGCTATTGTTAGGTACAAGGACACATGTGCTACTAATGTGACATTTTATTGTGGCAACGTTTCGCTCTCCAGGAGCTTTATCAAGCCGTTATAAATAATATAGTGACACGGAGAGATGCATATACATAATCACTGCAGTAGGAGGATATCTGACTCACGTTTCTGGAGAGCGAAACGTTGCCAGAATGTAGCATTAGCTGCACCTCTGTCCTTTTACCTAATTAGTATATTAACAACTAGTCGATTCAACCCTCGGGTTACACAGCTGTCAGCTGGAGACAGCAGCTCACGGGAGACAGAAACGAAGGGTGCACAGTTGGGGAACAAGTTTCTACCTTGGCAACGTTTTTAGTTTTGTTTCGATCCCTTCTTGCAGAGCGAAACGTTGTGGCAATGGAAGCTAGTTCCTCGCCATTGTGTTGTATTTATCGAGTTGCTAGATACTGCAGTAGCTGAGTAGATAGTATTGTATCTATCAATAACAATCGTGCAGTAGTAGTAGTAGTAGTAGCATCAGCAGCACTAGTAATATTGTAATAGTTCCAATAGTAATATTAAAAATAATAGTGTTGTAGTAGTAGTGTTATTTAAATGGATAGTTTACTAGCAAAAAACATTAGTTGGCTTTGAAAGGCTCTCAAGCTCGCATTGAGAGGAAGAGAGCCTTGAGGTTGTCTGCCTCATCCACGCACGTAAAGGTAGCAGTGGTGTAGCCAGGCCTCATACAGATAGCCTCCATGTAGACATTGATGTCTGTCAATTGTCTTTCCCCCATTTGTTCGGGTGTGGGCTGTTATTCTCTCTCATTCTCTCTCTCTCTCTCTCTCTCTCTCTCTCTCTCTCTCTCAGATCGTCGTAATATTTTCACAAAACAGTGAAAAATAAGCATTGATACACACACACACACACACACACACACACACACACACACACACACACACTCGGAATGTACACCGAAGGGGTGATAAGGGTGGACAGGGGTGGCAGGGGGTAAAGGGGATTGGGGAGGGGAAGTAACAATAGTTAGGGGGGAAGAGTTATACATAACACACACACACACACACACACACACACACACACACACACACACACACACACACACACACACACACACACACACAATATACGCCCAAATGTTGCCCGGTCTGCATGCAGCAGAGATACGAGGTGTAAATATTGGATTTTGGCGGTAATTAAATTTCGTGTGGTCGTGCGGTCGCCAAAATAATCAACCCTTCAGTTGTGGAATTACGGTAATTTGTTCTTGTTTCGCAGTTTTTAATAGTTTGATTTTTTTTTTTTTTACCCCTAAGCGCCTATTATCTATTGTTTTTCTTGCTTTTTTGTTCTTGCATGTTTTGTTTTCGTCATTTAGTTGTAAATGATGCAGTTTTTTTTCTCTCTTATTTTTGTTTTGATTCAGTATTGCAAAGAGGAATCCCTTGTTGCTTTTTTTTTTTTCTTCCTTCGATATCTTGAGAACTAGCGAGCAGAAACTGGAGATCATTACCGTTCTACCACTCCCTTCCCCCTCCTTCCTTTCTCGCTTCAGCGTGGCTCAATGTCCAAGTCTGACCGAAACCTCGACATAGGCCGCCGTCTTCTAAGTTCCGATTATTTGCACATGTCCTTGTGGTTTCTCACGCGACTTTTCGAACCAAGATGAACAGGAACTGGAGAGATTAAAGATCAACGAATTACAGTTCCCACAAGAGATGGATATTATCCCTAACACCACAAGACTTTGAAGAGGCAATAAATGACATGCCCATGCACTCTGCCCCAGACCCAGACTCATGGAACTCCATGTTCATCAAGAACTGCAAGAAACCCCTGTCGCGTGCCTTCAGCATTTTATGGAGAGGGAGCATGGACACAGGGGTCATCCCACACACACTAAAAACAATAAACATAGCCCCACTCCACAAAGGTGGCAGTAAAGCAATTGCAAAGAACTACAGATCGATAGCACTAACATCCCATATCATAAAAATCTTTGAGAGGGTTCTAAGAAGGAAGATCGCCAATCACCTAGATACCCATCAGTTACACAACCCAGGACAACACGGATTTAGAGCAGGTCGCTCCTGCCTGTCCCAGCTACTGGACCACTATGACAAGGTCCTGGATGCTGTAGAGGATAAGCAAAATACAGATGTAGTATACACAAACTTTTCAAAAGCTTTCGACAAGTGTGACCATGGTGTAATAGCAACACAAAATGCCTGACAAAGGAATAACGGGAAAAATTGGTGGACGGGTCTATAACTTCCTGAGAAATAGAACACAAAGAGTAATAGTGAACAGAATAAAATCTCGGGCAGCCACGGTAAAAGAGCTCTGTTCCACAAGGCACAGTACTCGCTCCCATTCCATTCCTCACCCTCATTTCTGTCAGAGATGTAAGCCATAGATAGCTCTGTGTCTTCCTTTGCGGATGACACCCGGATCACCGTGACAGTGACCTCCATCGAATCGAAGACACTGCAAGACTCCAAGCGGACATCAACCAAATCTTCGAATGGGTCACTCAAAAAACAATATGACGTTCAACGAGGAGAAATTTCAACTACTCAGATATGGGAAACTTGAGGAAATTAAAACCGTATCAGGTTATACTATAAATTCTAACCATACAATAGAGCGGAAAAGTAATGTGAAGGACCTGGGAGTGATAATGTCAGAGGATTTCGCCTTCAAAGACCACAACAATGTATCTACCTCATCTGCTAGAAAAATGATAAGATGGATAATGAGAACCTTCAGAACTAGGGACGCCAAGCCCATGATGATTCTCTTCAAATCGCTTGTGCTCTCTAGGCTGGAATACTGCTGTGCACTAACTGCCCCCTTCAAAGCTGGCGACATTGCAGACATGGAGAGTGTCCAAAGAACTTTCACGGCACACATAAGTAAGATAAGGCACATTAATTACTGGGAACGGTTGAAGATCCTTGATCTGTATTCCCTGGAACGCAGGGGAGAGAGATACATGATAATATACACTTGGAAGGTCCTGGAGGGATTGGTACCAAACCTGCAGGAGATGCAACATTCCCCCAGTAAAAAGCAGGGGCGCCACGAGTACACTGAGAGACAATAAGTGTCCGGGGCCCAAGACTGTTCAACTGCCTCCCAGCATGCATAAAGGGGATTACCAATAGACCCCTGGCTGTCTTCAAGAAGGCACTGGACAGGCACCTAAAGTCAGAACCTGACCAACCGGCCTGTGGTTCGTACGTCAGCTTGCGTGTGGCCAGCAGTAGCAGCCTGGTTGATCAGACCCTGAACCACCATGAGGCCTGGTCTCAGACCAAGCCGCGGGGGCGTTGACCCCCGAAACTCTCTCCAGGTAAACTCCAGTTAAGGTGAGAGACTTTTCTCACAGGCGTCTAAGTCTCTCTATAGGTGGAAACACACACATACATACACCTGACGACACTGGAGGACAGGAGGGATAGGGGGGACACGATAACGACATATAAAATACTGAGAAGAATCGACTAGGTGGACAGGGACAGAATGTTCCAAAGATGGGACACAGCAGCAAGGTGTCACAACCGGAAGCTGAAGGGATGTTAGGAAGTATTTCTTCAGTCATAAGAGTTGTCAGGAAGTGTAATAGTCTGGAGAGTGATATAGTGGACCCGGATCCATACACAGCTTTAAGAAGAGATACGATAAAGCTCATGGAGCAGGGAGTGTGTGGACCCAGTAGCGACCAGCGAAGAGGCGGGTCAGGAGCTAAGACTCGACCCCTGCAACCACAAATAGGTAAATTCTCTCTCTCTCACACACACACACACACACTTTGTATTTACGAAATATTTTAATACTTCTGCATTCTAAATAAACATTATTTCTCTTTCTTCCAGGGCAATGGATTAGACCTGAAGGATAGTTTAAGTGGGCTGGGTGGCGCAGCCTGGGCTTATCCTATGTACTATCCCTACGACACACTGGCTGCCTATCCCTTCTCACACGGGTAGGTACTGTGTGTTTGGTGGTAATAGTAGTAGCAATAGTAGTTGTAGTAGTTACTAGTTGTCAAAGACACTTGTCGATAGACATTTAGCCTATTCTGAGAGAGAGAGTGAGAGAGAGAGAGAGAGAGAGAGAGAGAGAGAGAGAGAGAGAGAGAGAGAGAGACAGAGAGAGAGAGAGAGAGAGAGAGAGAGAGAGAGAGAGAGAGAGAGAGAGAGACCTCCTAATCTCCCATTCCTAGGTATTATATATCCCTACATTATTAGGATTATTAGTACTAGTATGTGTGTGTGTGTGTGTGTGTGTGTGTGTGTCTTAATGATTTATAGAATCATTATCTACAGGAAAATAAGAAACAGTATTTCCTCTTCGTTCTCTTACTTAGTTTTTCTCCCCCGTGTGTAATATCTCGTGCGAGTCGAGAGACTATTATTGTAGTTAGGTTAAGTGTTCGTACTCTTCAATTTACAAGCTAAGAGCTGTTACTTGCCTCAGCTCACTCGTAAACCTTACCTAGCATTAGTATTATTAAAACCCCTTGTTACGAAAGGCACAAACTGGGATCAGTCCCAGTTCTTTCACCAGTTTGACTAAAGACACGAATTGGGAACAGTTAAAATTCTCTATCTTGCCAGTTTTACGAAAGATACGAATTGGGAGCAATTCCAATTTTCTCTCTCTCTCTCTCTCTCTCTCTCTCTCTCTCTCTCTCTCTCTCTCTCTCTCTCTCTCTCTCTCTCTCTCTCTCTAAGCATCTCAAAATAACACTACTCAATTTGCATGCCATTTTTCACGGAAGCTTCACTGATCTAAGTCATCTTTCCACTGAAATGTCGTCCCACCGCTGCCTCTTGAATAAGCCAGCATCTCTCGCACTGGCAAATCTCTTCCCACCGCACAGCGCACTAAAAATCCACAGATTTACCAGCCGGAAACAGACTCCACAGCGATATAAAATCTCCATAATTAATGCCCCCCCTCTCCCCCAGCAAAGTTTGTTAAAAGGCCACCGCGGCTCGAATGCCTTTGGGCGACGACCCAGGCACACTGAAACATTGATAACCAATTAGGGGGCATTTTCACCCCCCACACCCTCCCTTGCCCTTGGGGATTTTTTTTCCTTGTGCACCCTTAGAGGTAATATTTTTTTGGTTTCCGCTATATTCGAAGCGGAAAGGTCAGTGTTGTTCTGCTTCAGGCTAGAGGGAGAAAGGTCAGTGTTTTTCTGCTTCAGGTTAGAGGGAGAAAGATCAGTGTTTTTTTGCTCCAGGTTAGAGGGAAAAACGTCAGTGTTGTCCTGCTCCATGGTAGAAATTAAAAGGTCAGTGTTTTCCTGATCCAGGTTAGAAAGGTCTTTTTCTGTTATATCGGGATGGGAAAGATTATTATATCTGTCCCAGCGTAAAGAGAGAGGCCACCACATAACTGTCCCAGTAAAGAGGGTGGCGGTATTAAACACCGCGGTTATATACGACCGCAGACAGGAATGTCAACATTCTCCAGCTGCGGTTTACACGAAGAGGTCAATAGATATTTCGCGTTCACTCTAATAAATGAACATCATTCTTCTTCCATGGAGGGAAAAACGATATTTTTTTCCGTGTATTATCCAGTGAGTTATATGTTTCGTTTCGTTATTCATAGAAAAACGAAAGGATATATTACGCTGCTCACTAGAGAATAGGTTGGACAAGAATTTCAGCCGAAAGGGTTTTTTGGATTTGAGAAGGGGTGACGAAAATAGGCCAGTAGGCCTGCTGAAGTGTTCTGCCAGTCTAGTGTTCTTGACCAAGTAGTGTAAGAGAACCCCAGCAGAGAGTTGTATTCCCAGAATTATATATATATATATATATATATATATATATATATATATATATATATATATATATATATATATATATATATATATATATATATATATATATATATATTATATATATATATATAATTTGAACCATATTTACACATTAGCACTCTTACACTACTGCTGCTGCTACTACTATCACTACTACCACCAGCACACACTGTATTATCCACATACATATACACCACCAACACATATATACTTGGAACACACAACTAAATGAAAGACAGATTACATGTCATAGCAATATAAGTCTTCTTGCCTCCTCTACCTCATCTTCCTCCTCCTGCCTCCTCTACCTCATCTTCCTCCTCCTGCCTCCTCTACCTCATCTTCCTCCTCCTGCCTCCTCTACCTCATCTTCCTCCTCCTGCCTCCTCTACCTCATCTTCCTCCTCCTGCCTCCTCTACCTCATCTTCCTCCTCCTGCCTCCACTACCTCATCTTCCTCCTCCTTCCTCCTCTACCTCATCTTCCTCCTCCTGCCTCCTCTACCTCATCTTCCTCCTCCTGCCTCCTCTACCTCATCTTCCTCCTCCTGCCTCCACTACCTCATCTTCCTCCTCCTGCCTCCTCTACCTCATCTTCCTCCTCCTGCCTCCTCTACCTCATCTTCCTCCTCCTGCCTCCTCTACCTCATCTTCCTCCTCCTGCCTCCTCTACCTCATCTTCCTCCTCCTGCCTCCTCTACCTCATCTTCCTCCTCCTGCCTCCTCTACCTCATCTTCCTCCTCCTGCCTCCACTACCTCATCTTCCTCCTCCTGCCTCCACTACCTCATCTTCCTCCTCCTGCCTCCTCTACCTCATCTTCCTCCTCCTGCCTCCTCTACCTCATCTTCCTCCTCCTGCCTCCTCTACCTCATCTTCCTCCTCCTGCCTCCTCTACCTCATCTTCCTCCTCCTGCCTCCTCTACCTCATCTTCCTCCTCCTGCCTCCTCTACCTCATCTTCCTCCTCCTGCCTCCTCTACCTCATCTTCCTCCTCCTTCCTCCTCCACCTCATCTTCCTCCTCCTGCCTCCACTACCTCATCTTCCTCTTCTACCTCATCTTCCTCCTCCTTCCTCCTCCACCTCATCTTCCTCCTCCTGCCTCCTCTACCTCCTCCTCTACCTCATCTTCCTCCTCCTGCCTCCTCCACCTCATCTTCCTCCTCCTGCCTCCACTACCTCATCTTCCTCCTCCTGCCTCCACTACCTCATCTTCCTCCTCCTGCCTCCTCTACCTCATCTTCCTCCTCCTGCCTCCTCTACCTCATCTTCCTCCTCCTGCCTCCTCTACCTCATCTTCCTCCTCCTGCCTCCTCTACCTCATCTTCCTCCTCCTGCCTCCTCTACCTCATCTTCCTCCTCCTGCCTCCTCTACCTCATCTTCCTCCTCCTGCCTCCTCTACCTCATCTTCCTCCTCCTGCCTCCTCTACCTCATCTTCCTCCTCCTGCCTCCTCTACCTCATCTTCCTCCTCCTGCCTCCACTACCTCATCTTCCTCCTCCTGCCTTCACTACCTCATCTTCCTCCTCCTGCCTCCTCTACCTCATCTTCCTAATCTTCCTCCTGCCTCCTCTACCTCATCTTCCTCCTCCTGCCTCCTCTACCTCATCTTCCTCCTCTACCTCATCTTCCTCCTCCACCTCATCTTCCTCCTCCTGCCTCCTCTACCTCATCTTCCTCCTCCTGCCTCCTCTACCTCATCTTCCTCCTCCTGCCTCCTCTACCTCATCTTCCTCCTCCTGCCTCCACTACCTCATCTTCCTCCTCCTGCCTCTACCTCATCTTCCTCCTCCTGCCTCCACTACCTCATCTTCCTCCTCCTGCCTCCACTACCTCATCTTCCTCCTCCTGCCTCCACTACCTCATCTTCCTCCTCCTGCCTCCTCTAACTCATCTTCCTCCTCTACCTCATCTTCCTCCTCCTGCCTCCTCTACCTCATCTTCCTCCTCCTGCCTCCACTACCTCATCTTCCTCCTCCTGCCTCCTCTACCTCATCTTCCTCCTCCTGCCTCCTCTACCTCATCTTCCTCCTCCTGCCTCCACTACCTCATCTTCCTCCTCCTGCCTCCTCCACCTCATCTTCCTCCTCCTGCCTCCACTACCTCATCTTCCTCCTCCTGCCTCCACTACCTCATCTTCCTCCTCCTGCCTCCTCCACCTCATCTTCCTCCTCCTGCCTCCACTACCTCATCTTCCTCCTCCTGCCTCCTCTACCTCATCTTCCTCCTCCTGCCTCCACTACCTCATCTTCCTCCTCCTGCCTCCACTACCTCATCTTCCTCCTCCTGCCTCCACTACCTCACCTCATCTTCCTCCTCCTGCCTCCTCTACCTCATCTTCCTCCTCCTGCCTCCTCTACCTCATCTTCCTCCTCCTGCCTCCTCTACCTCATCTTCCTCCTCCTGCCTCCTCTACCTCATCTTCCTCCTCCTGCCTCCTCTACCTCATCTTCCTCCTCCTGCCTCCTCTACCTCATCTTCCTCCTCCTGCCTCCTCTACCTCATCTTCCTCCTCCTGCCTCCTCTACCTCATCTTCCTCCTCCTGCCTCCTCTACCTCATCTTCCTCCTCCTGCCTCCTCTACCTCATCTTCCTCCTCCTGCCTCCTCTACCTCATCTTCCTCCTCCTGCCTCCTCTACCTCATCTTCCTCCTCCTGCCTCCTCTACCTCATCTTCCTCCTCCTGCCATCTACCTCATCTCCTCGTGCCTCCTCTACCTCATCTTCCTCCTCCTGCCTCCACTACCTCATCTTCCTCCTCCTGCCTCCACTACCTCATCTTCCTCCTCCTGCCTCCACTACCTCATCTTCCTCCTCCTGCCTCCACTACCTCATCTTCCTCCTCCTGCCTCCACTACCTCATCTTCCTCCTCCTGCCTCCACTACCTCATCTTCCTCCTCCTGCCTCCTCTACCTCATCTTCCTCCTCCTGCCTCCACTACCTCATCTTCCTCCTCCTGCCTCCACTACCTCATCTTCCTCCTCCTGCCTCCTCTACCTCATCTTCCTCCTCCTGCCTCCTCTACCTCATCTTCCTCCTCCTGCCTCCTCTACCTCATCTTCCTCCTCCTGCCTCCTCTACCTCATCTTCCTCCTCCTGCCTCCTCTAACTCATCTTCCTCCTCTACTTCATCTTCCTCCTCCTGCCTCCTCTACCTCATCTTCCTCCTCCTGCCTCCTCTACCTCATCTTCCTCCTCCTGCCTCCTCTACCTCATCTTCCTCCTCCTGCCTCCACTACCTCATCTTCCTCCTCCTGCCTCCTCCACCTCATCTTCCTCCTCCTGCCTCCATCTTCCTCCTTGCCTCCTCTAACTCATCTTCCTCCTCCTGCCTCCTCTACCTCATCTTCCTCCTCCTGCCTCCACTACCTCATCTTCCTCCTCCTGCCTCCACTACCTCATCTTCCTCCTCCTGCCTCCACTACCTCATCTTCCTCCACTACCTCATCTTCCTCCTCCTGCCTCCACTACCTCATCTTCCTCCTCCTGCCTCCTCTACCTCATCTTCCTCCTCCTGCCTCCTCTACCTCATCTTCCTCCTCCTGCCTCCTCTACCTCATCTTCCTCCTCCTGCCTCCACTACCTCATCTTCCTCCTCCTGCCTCCTCTACCTCATCTTCCTCCTCCTGCCTCCTCTACCTCATCTTCCTCCTCCTGCCTCCTCTACCTCATCTTCCTCCTCCTGCCTCCTCTACCTCATCTTCCTCCTCCTGCCTCCTCTACCTCATCTTCCTCCTCCTGCCTCCTCTACCTCATCTTCCTCCTCCTGCCTCCTCTACCTCATCTTCCTCCTCCTGCCTCCTCTACCTCATCTTCCTCCTCCTGCCTCCTCTACCTCATCTTCCTCCTCCTGCCTCCTCTACCTCATCTTCCTCCTCCTGCCTCCTCTACCTCATCTTCCTCCTCCTGCCTCCTCTACCTCATCTTCCTCCTCCTGCCTCCTCTACCTCATCTTCCTCCTCCTGCCTCCTCTACCTCATCTTCCTCCTCCTGCCTCCTCTACCTCATCTTCCTCCTCCTGCCTCCTCTACCTCATCTTCCTCCTCCTGCCTCCTCTACCTCATCTTCCTCCTGCCTCCTCTACCTCATCTTCCTCCTCCTGCCTCCTCTACCTCATCTTCCTCCTCCTGCCTCCTCTACCTCATCTTCCTCCTCCTGCCTCCTCTACCTCATCTTCCTCCTCCTGCCTCCTCTACCTCATCTTCCTCCTCCCCCTCCTCCTCCCTCCTCCTCCTCCTCCTGCCTCCTCTACCTCCTCTTCCTCCTCCTGCCTCCTCTACCTCATCTTCCTCCTCCTGCCTCCTCTACCTCATCTTCCTCCTCCTGCCTCCTCTACCTCATCTTCCTCCTGCCTCCTCTACCTCATCTTCCTCCTCCTGCCTCCTCTACCTCATCTTCCTCCTCTACCTCATCTTCCTCCTGCCTCCTCTACCTCATCTTCCTCCTCCTGCCTCCTCTACCTCATCTTCCTCCTCCTGCCTCCTCTACCTCATCTTCCTCCTCCTGCCTCCACTACCTCATCTTCCTCCTCCTGCCTCCTCCACCTCATCTTCCTCCTCCTGCCTCCACTACCTCATCTTCCTCCTCCTGCCTCCACTACCTCATCTTCCTCCTCCTGCCTCCACTACCTCATCTTCCTCCTCCTGCCTCCTCTACCTCATCTTCCTCCTCCTGCCTCCTCTACCTCATCTTCCTCCTCCTGCCTCCTCTACCTCATCTTCCTCCTCCTGCCTCCTCTACCTCATCTTCCTCCTCCTGCCTCCTCTACCTCATCTTCCTCCTCCTGCCTCCTCTACCTCATCTTCCTCCTCCTGCCTCCTCTACCTCATCTTCCTCCTCCTGCCTCCTCTACCTCATCTTCCTCCTCCTGCCTCCACTACCTCATCTTCCTCCTCCTGCCTCCTCTACCTCATCTTCCTCCTCCTGCCTCCTCTACCTCATCTTCCTCCTCCTGCCTCCTCTACCTCATCTTCCTCCTCCTGCCTCCTCTACCTCATCTTCCTCCTCCTGCCTCCACTACCTCATCTTCCTCCTCCTGCCTCCACTACCTCATCTTCCTCCTCCTGCCTCCTCTACCTCATCTTCCTCCTCCTGCCTCCTCTACCTCATCTTCCTCCTCCTGCCTCCTCTACCTCATCTTCCTCCTCCTGCCTCCTCTACCTCATCTTCCTCCTCCTGCCTCCTCTACCTCATCTTCCTCCTCCTGCCTCCTCTACCTCATCTTCCTCCTCCTGCCTCCTCTACCTCATCTTCCTCCTCCTGCCTCCTCTACCTCATCTTCCTCCTCCTGCCTCCTCTACCTCATCTTCCTCCTCCTGCCTCCTCTACCTCATCTTCCTCCTCCTGCCTCCTCTACCTCATCTTCCTCCTCCTGCCTCCTCTACCTCATCTTCCTCCTCCTGCCTCCTCTACCTCATCTTCCTCCTCCTGCCTCCTCTACCTCATCTTCCTCCTCCTGCCTCCTCTACCTCATCTTCCTCCTCCTGCCTCCACTACCTCATCTTCCTCCTCCTGCCTCCTCTACCTCATCTTCCTCCTCCTGCCTCCTCTACCTCATCTTCCTCCTCCTGCCTCCTCTACCTCATCTTCCTCCTCCTGCCTCCTCTACCTCATCTTCCTCCTCCTGCCTCCTCTACCTCATCTACCACCTCCTCCCTCATCTTCCTCCTCCTGCCTCCTCCCTCATCTTCCTCCTCCACCTCATCTTCCTCCTCCTGCCTCCTCTACCTCATCTTCCTCCTCCTGCCTCCTCTACCTCATCTTCCTCCTCCTGCCTCCTCTACCTCATCTTCCTCCTCCTGCCTCCTCTACCTCATCTTCCTCCTCCTGCCTCCTCTACCTCATCTTCCTCCTCCTGCCTCCTCTACCTCATCTTCCTCCTCCTGCCTCCTCTACCTCATCTTCCTCCTCCTGCCTCCTCTACCTCATCTTCCTCCTCCTGCCTCCTCTACCTCATCTTCCTCCTCCTGCCTCCTCTACCTCATCTTCCTCCTCCTGCCTCCTCTACATCATCTTCCTCCTCCTGCCTCCTCTACCTCATCTTCCTCCTCCTGCCTCCTCTACCTCATCTTCCTCCTCCTGCCTCCTCTACCTCATCTTCCTCCTCCTGCCTCCTCTACCTCATCTTCCTCCTCCTGCCTCCTCGACCTCATCGGCCTCCTCCTGCCTCCTCTACCTCATCTTCCTCCTCCTCCTCCACCTCATCTTCCTCCTCCTGCCTCCTCTACCTCATCTTCCTCCTCCTGCCTCCTCTACCTCATCTTCCTCCTCCTGCCTCCTCTACCTCATCTTCCTCCTCCTGCCTCCTCTACCTCATCTTCCTCCTCCTGCCTCCTCTACCTCATCTTCCTCCTCCTGCCTCCTCTACCTCATCTTCCTCCTCCTGCCTCCTCTACCTCATCTTCCTCCTCCTGCCTCCTCTACCTCATCTTCCTCCTCCTGCCTCCTCTACCTCATCTTCCTCCTCCTGCCTCCTCTACCTCATCTTCCTCCTCCTGCCTCCTCTACCTCATCTTCCTCCTCCTGCCTCCTCTACCTCATCTTCCTCCTCCTGCCTCCTCTACCTCATCTTCCTCCTCC
The DNA here is from genome assembly GCF_038502225.1 of Cherax quadricarinatus. NCBI lineage: Eukaryota > Metazoa > Arthropoda > Malacostraca > Decapoda > Parastacidae > Cherax > Cherax quadricarinatus. The sequence goes on from NW_027197357.1 coordinate 20,638, forward strand.
TGCCTCCTCTACCTCATCTTCCTCCTCCTGCCTCCTCTACCTCATCTTCCTCCTCCTGCCTCCTCTACCTCATCTTCCTCCTCCTGCCTCCTCTACCTCATCTTCCTCCTCCTGCCTCCTCTACCTCATCTTCCTCCTCCTGCCTCCTCTACCTCATCTTCCTCCTCCTGCCTCCTCTACCTCATCTTCCTCCTCCTGCCTCCTCTACCTCATCTTCCTCCTCCTGCCTCCTCTACCTCATCTTCCTCCTCCTGCCTCCTCTACCTCATCTTCCTCCTCCTGCCTCCTCTACCTCATCTTCCTCCTCCTGCCTCCTCTACCTCATCTTCCTCCTCCTGCCTCCTCTACCTCATCTTCCTCCTCCTGCCTCCTCTACCTCATCTTCCTCCTCCTGCCTCCTCTACCTCATCTTCCTCCTCCTGCCTCCACTACCTCATCTTCCTCCTCCAGCCTCCACTACCTCATCTTCCTCCTCCTGCCTCCTCTACCTCATCTTCCTCCTGCCTCCTCTACCTCATCTTCCTCCTCCTGCCTCCTCTACCTCATCTTCCTCCTGCCTCCTCTACCTCATCTTCTTCCTGCCTCCTCTACCTCATCTTCCTCCTGCCTCCTCTACCTCATCTTCCTCCTCCTGCCTCCTCTACCTCATCTTCCTCCTCCTGCCTCCACTACCTCATCTTCCTCCTCCTGCCTCCTCTACCTCATCTTCCTCCTCCTGCCTCCACTACCTCATCTTCCTCCTCCTGCCTCCACTACCTCATCTTCCTCTTCTACCTCATCTTCCTCCTCCTTCCTCCTCCACCTCATCTTCCTCCTCCTGCCTCCACTACCTCATCTTCCTCCTCCTGCCTCCACTACCTCATCTTCCTCCTCCTGCCTCCTCTACCTCATCTTCCTCCTCCTGCCTCCTCTACCTCATCTTCCTCCTCCTGCCTCCTCTACCTCATCTTCCTCCTCCTGCCTCCTCTACCTCATCTTCCTCCTCCTGCCTCCTCTACCTCATCTTCCTCCTCCTGCCTCCACTACCTCATCTTCCTCCTCCTGCCTCCACTACCTCATCTTCCTCCTCCTGCCTCCACTACCTCATCTTCCTCCTCCTGCCTCCTCTACCTCATCTTCCTCCTCCTGCCTCCTCTACCTCATCTTCCTCCTCCTGCCTCCTCTACCTCATCTTCCTCCTCCTGCCTCCTCTACCTCATCTTCCTCCACCTCCTCATCTTCCTCCTGCCTCCTCTACCTCATCTTCCTCCTCCTGCCTCCTCTACCTCATCTTCCTCCACCTCCTCATCTTCCTCCTGCCTCCTCTACCTCATCTTCCTCCTCCTGCCTCCTCTACCTCATCTTCCGCCACCTCCTCATCTTCCTCCTGCCTCCTCTACCTCATCTTCTTCCTGCCTCCTCTACCTCATCTTCCTCCTGCCTCCTCTACCTCATCTTCCTCCTCCTGCCTCCTCTACCTCATCTTCCTCCTCCTGCCTCCTCTACCTCATCTTCCTCCTGCCTCCTCTACCTCATCTTCCTCCTCCTGCCTCCTCTACCTCATCTTCCTCCTCCTGCCTCCTCTACCTCATCTTCCTCCTCCTGCCTCCTCTACCTCATCTTCCTCCTCCTGCCTCCTCTACCTCATCTTCCTCCTCCTGCCTCCTCTACCTCATCTTCCTCCTCCTGCCTCCTCTACCTCATCTTCCTCCTCCTGCCTCCTCTACCTCATCTTCCTCCTCCTGCCTCCTCTACCTCATCTTCCTCCTCCTGCCTCCTCTACCTCATCTTCCTCCTGCCTCCTCTACCTCATCTTCCTCCTCCTGCCTCCTCTACCTCATCTTCCTCCTCCTGCCTCCTCTACCTCATCTTCCTCCTCCTGCCTCCTCTACCTCATCTTCCTCCTCCTGCCTCCTCTACCTCATCTTCCTCCTCCTGCCTCCTCTACCTCATCTTCCTCCTCCTGCCTCCTCTACCTCATCTTCCTCCTCCTGCCTCCTCTACCTCATCTTCCTCCTCCTGCCTCCTCTACCTCATCTTCCTCCTCCTGCCTCCTCTACCTCATCTTCCTCCTCCTGCCTCCTCTACCTCATCTTCCTCCTCCTGCCTCCTCTACCTCATCTTCCTCCTCCTGCCTCCTCTACCTCATCTTCCTCCTCCTGCCTCCTCTACCTCATCTCCTTCCTCCACCTACCTCATCTTCCTCCTCCTGCCTCCTCTACCTCATCTTCCTCCTGCCTCCTCTACCTCATCTTCCTCCTGCCTCCTCTACCTCATCTTCCTCCTCCTGCCTCCTCTACCTCATCTTCCGCCTCCTGCCTCCTCTACCTCATCTTCCTCCTCCTGCCTCCTCTGCCTCATCTTTCTCCTCCTGCCTCCTCTACCTCATCTTCCTCCTTCTGCCTCCTCTACCTCATCTTCTTCCTCCTGCCTCCTCTGCCTCATCTTCCTCCTCCTGCCTCCTCTACCTCATCTTCCTCCTCCTGCCTCCTCTACCTCATCTTCCTCCTTCTGCCTCCTCTACCTCATCTTCTTCCTCCTGCCTCCTCTGCCTCATCTTTCTCCTCCTGCCTCCTCTACCTTATCTTCCTCCTTCCGCCTCCTCTACCTCATCTTCCTCCACCTGTCTTCTCTACCTCCCTCCCTCCTCTACCTCATTTTCCTCCTCCTGCCTCCTCTACCTTCTCATCTTCCTCCTCCTGCCTCCTCTACCTCATCTTCCTCCTCCTGCCTCCTCTACCTCCTCATCTTCCTCCTGCCTCCTCTACCTCATCTTCCTCCTCCTGCCTCCTCTACCTCATCTTTTTCCTCCTGCCTCCTCTACCTCATCTTCCTCCTCCTGCCTCCACTACCTCATCTTCCTCCTCCTGCCTCGCTCTCACCTTCTAGCTCCCACTCCCTCTCCTCTCTCATCCCTCCTCTCCTGTTATCACCACTTCTGTGTACACATTTTATCATTGTCTCTCACATCTTCCACTGTTCTCACCACGTTTTTTTCCCCTCTTTCCTAACCTCCAGACTTAGTGATCCAAGTAAGACCATTTTCCTGCGATAAATAAATATGTAAATCACCCTAAAATGCGAGACTAATAAGCCCGTCCGCAATTTATAGTCAAATTCTGACGTCGGCAGTTCGTCTCTTCCCGGCGGCGGCTGGCGGGGGCGGCGGCTGGCGGGGGCGGCGGCTATCGGTGGGCGGGCGGCCGGCTAAAGCACTACGCCCACACGCCCGCAGTTTCACTCTTTGAGGCCCTGTGCCGCGGGCCGTTAGGGGTGACGGCGGCTCCGGCGGTGCCGTGGGCGGCTTGCGCCTCTCTGAGCCTTGTAAAAACGCCCAAATTAAACGGTTTTGAAGAGTCCCAGCCCGGGGGGGGGCACGGGAGAGGGGTACAGGGGGTAGGGTTGGGGTGGGTAGGGGGGCGACGAAAAAGCCATCGAATACATAATATATGAGGAACCCATACTGAGGGGGAGGGGGAAGAGGGGGAAGGGGAAGAGATAGAGGGAGGGGGTGGAAGGGGAGGGGAAGAGGGGGGGGCACGCACTACTCTTGATAAAAGTTTTATTCAGATTGATTCCAAATGAGGAAGAGTTATTTTTAGGGCTTAACTAAGATACGGAAAGAGGCAAAGGGGGGAGGGAGGGAGGGGAAGGTGGAGGGGAAGGGAGGAATGAAGGGAGGGGAAGAATAAATGAGAGAAGTAGGGATAGGGTTGAGGGTGGGAAGGGGTTGAGGAGGGAGGGGAGGGTGGAAGTCGGTTAAGGAGGGAGGGGGGTTGTAAGGAGTGGGCGAAGGGAGTAGAGAAGAGATAGAAGGGAAAGGAAGAGTTGAGGGGAAAGAGGTGAGGGGATGAGAGTGAATGGGTTGGAGAAATAAGAGGGAGGGAAGAAGGTAGGAAGGGAAGGTTGAAGGGAGGGAAGAAGGTAGGGAGGGAAGGTTGAAGGGAGGGAAGAAGGTAGGAAGGGAAGGTTGAAGGGAGGGAAAGACTTTACCAGAGAGGGGGCTGAAGAACAAAAGTAGGAGGAAAGGAAGAACATAGAGGATGGGAAGTGGAATGGAAAGGAAGGGGTGGGGGATAAGGAAAGGTATCAGAAGAGGAGGTATGGGTGAGAAGACAAGTAGAGTCAACAAGGAGAGTGCCAGTGGGTGTAAAACAAACTTCTGGTGCCACTGAGTGACTTTGCTTCACCAACACTGCCACTGAGGGGAAAGAAGGAAAAGGGGCAGGGGGGGGGGAGTTGACTTTGAAGGGGAAGGGGAGATCGATTTAAGAGGAAAAGGGAGGTCGGGTGTTGCTTTAGAAATTAATGGAAAAAAGACTAACCTGGCTAGTAGTTTATAGGGGAAGGGGTTAGACGGGAAGAAGAGGGGAGAGAAGAGGAAGAGAGGAAGAGGAGGAAGGGAGGAGAGGGAGAGGACTACTATTTTTTTTTTTTTTACACAGGGTTTGACAAGGTTAAGGATCCCTAGCTTTATTGACAAGCTATTTACAGGTTAAGGATTCCTAACTTTATTGGCAAGCTAAGAGCTGTTACCTACGTCAGCTCATTTGAAAGCATTTTTATTGTTATGAGACATACAAGTAGGAAACAGGATGAAGTTGGAGCCATCTGTGGGCCAGCATTTTCATTTGATCAACTGACTTTATCTCGTTGACATCATCATGCTGTACGAATGTATTCCATACTCGAGTCATCCTGGGTATGTATGATTTCGACACGAAGATGAGAAACATCTCGTAATCCATACAATGAGAGTTGTCCCCAAACTACACTTCAATAAGTGACTAACTAAAGTGAGATAGACGAGAAGGAGTATAGAAGGAAGTCAGTGATGGAAGGTGGAATGAATGCAGATAAACAGGAGGGAAGTGGGATAGTAAGGATGGTAAAACTGGATGAATAACTAACGTGATGGAAATAAGGAGAGCAAATGAGTGGGGAGACAACGTAAAGAATCCAGAAAGGAAGTATAGACGTGGGAACGATGTATAGAAGAATGATGAAACATAAGAAAAGGATAGAAATAAATAATTGATCAAGGGAAGGTAATAATAAGCCAGTGAGAAGACGGCTGGGAGAAAGAGGGAGAGGGAGAGAGAGAGAGGCTGATGGATAGAGGAGAGGGAGTGAGGGCAGGGAGGGTGATGTAATACTCTCTTAGGATGATACTTTTAATGGTTCGGATCCCTCACCCCCCCTGAATAAATTAAATGGGGGGGGAGAAAAGAGGAACTGAGATAGCTGGTTAAGTTCCGAAGGGAAGATGAGGATAGGTAAGTAATTCCAAGTTTTTGGTTATCCTAGAAAGATGGAAATAGGCAGGGATGGTGGTGGATGGTGTTAGTGGTGGTTAATGGTGGTAATAGTGTTGAATGGTGGTAGTCGATGGTTTTAATAGTAGTAGTGGTGGTTGATGGTGGGCAATTTCCCCCCCCCCAAAAAAAAAAAAATCCAATGCGAGTCTTATTTACATGACCAACTATCTCAAGTGGCCTTTGTGGTCATTTAAGCAAAGCTTCCCGCTGGCTGGCTTCCCTCTCCACAAGAAATAAAATCAATCCTCCAGCAAATGATGTGTGCTGCAAGTTTATCCACTGGTATAAAAAGGAACAGAGATGGATGCGACACATGAGTAATGCTTTGATATTTTTATGTACGACACTCTGGACGTTAGTGGATCCAGGCACTCTGGACGTTAGTGGATCCAGGCACTCTGGACTTTAGTGGATCCAGGCACTCTGGACTTTAGTGGATCCAGGCACTCTGGACGTTAGTGGATCCAGGCACTCTGGACGTTAGTGGATCCAGGCACTCTGGACTTTAGTGGATCCAGGCACTCTGGACGTTAGTGGATCCAGGCACTCTGGACGTTAGTGGATCCAGGCACTCTGGACGTTAGTGGATCCAGACACTCTGGACGTTAGTGGATCCAGACACTGTGGACGTTAGTGGATCCAGACACTCTGGACGTTAGTGGATCCAGACACTGTGGACGTTAGTGGATCCAGGCACTCTGGAGGTTAGTGGATCCAGACACTCTGGACGTTAGTGGATCCAGGCACTCTGGACGTTAGTGGATCCAGGCACTCTGGACGTTAGTGAATCCAGGCACTCTGGACGTTAGTGGATCCAGGCACTCTGGACGTTAGTGGATCCAGGCACTCTGGACGTTAGTGGATCCAGGCACTCTGGACGTTAGTGGATCCAGGCACTCTGGACGTTAGTGGATCCAGGCACTCTGGACGTTAGTGGATCCAGACACTCTGGACGTTAGTGGATCCAGACACTCTGGACGTTAGTGGATCCAGACACTGTGGACGTTAGTGGATCCAGACACTCTGGACGTTAGTGGATCCAGACACTCTGGACGTTAGTGGATCCAGACACTCTGGACGTTAGTGGATCCAGACACTCTGGACGTTAGTGGATCCAGGCACTCTGGACGTTAGTGGATCCAGACACTCTGGACGTTAGTGGATCCAGACACTGTGGACGTTAGTGGATGTAGACACTCTGGACGTTAGTGGATCCAGGCACTCTGGACGTTAGTGAATCCAGACACTCAGGACGTTAGTGGATCCAGACACTCTGGACGTTAGTGGATCCAGACACTCTGGACGTTAGTGGATCCAGACACTCTGGACGTTAGTGGATCCAGACACTCTGGACGTTAGTGGATCCAGACACTCTGGACGTTAGTGGATCCAGACACTCTGGACGTTAGTGGATCCAGACACTCTGGACGTTAATGGATGTAGACACTCTGGACGTTAGTGGATGTAGACACTGTGGACGTTAGTGGATGTAGACACTGTGGACGTTAGTGGATGTAGACACTGTGGACGTTAGTGGATCCAGACACTGTGGGCGTTAGTGGATCCAGACACTGTGGACGTTAGTGGATCCAGACACTGTGGACGTTAGTGGATCCAGACACTGTGGACGTTAGTGGATCCAGACACTGTGGACGTTAGTGGATCCAGACACTGTGGACGTTAGTGGATCCAGACACTGTGGACGTTAGTGGATCCAGACACTGTGGACGTTAGTGGATCCAGACACTCTGGACGTTAGTGGATCCAGACACTGTGGACGTTAGTGGATCCAGACACTGTGGACGTTAGTGGATCCAGACACTGTGGACGTTAGTGGATCCAGACACTGTGGACGTTAGTGGATCCAGACACTGTGGACGTTAGTGGATCCAGACACTCTGGACGTTAGTGGATCCAGACACTGTGGACGTTAGTGGATCCAGACACTCTGGACGTTAGTGGATCCAGACACTCTGGACGTTAGTGGATCCAGACACTCTGGACGTTAGTGGATCCAGACACACTGGACGTTAGTGGATCCAGACACTCTGGACGTTAGTGGATCCAGACACTCTGGACGTTAGTGGATCCAGACACTCTGGACGTTAGTGGATCCAGACACTCTGGACGTTAGTGGATCCAGACACTCTGGACGTTAGTGGATCCAGACACTCTGGACGTTAGTGGATGTAGACACTGTGAACGTTAGTGGATGTAGACACTGTGGACGTTAGTGGATGTAGACACTGTGGACGTTAGTGGATGTAGACACTGTGGGCGTTAGTGGATCCAGACACTGTGGGCGTTAGTGGATCCAGACACTGTGGGCGTTAGTGGATCCAGACACTGTGGACGTTAGTGGATCCAGACACTGTGGACGTTAGTGGATCCAGACACTGTGGACGTTAGTGGATCCAGACACTGTGGACGTTAGTGGATCCAGACACTCTGGACGTTAGTGGATCCATACACTGTGGACGTTAGTGGATCCAGAAACTCTGGACGTTAGTGGATCCAGACACTCTGGACGTTAGTGGATCCAGACACTCTGGACGTTAGTGGATCCAGACACTCTGGACGTTAGTGGATCCAGACACTCTGGACGTTAGTGGATCCAGACACTCTGGACGTTAGTGGATCCAGACACTCTGGACGTTAGTGGATCCAGACACTCTGGACGTTAGTGGATCCAGACACTATGGACGTTAGTGGATCCAGACACTCTGGACGTTAGTGGATCCAGACACTCTGGACGTTAGTGGATCCAGACACTCTGGACGTTAGTGGATCCAGACACTGTGAACGTTAACTGATCCAGACATTGTGTACGTTCATGAACAAAGACACTGTGGAGGGTCATGGATCTAGATACCAACAATCTGCTGTTTGCTGAGATATATATATATATATATATATATATATATATATATAAGGGTTATTTTATAATCAGATTCAGTACGCGTCGCTCGGGATTACACAGTGAATTCAAAAGCAAATTTCGGATAAGGTCATTTGAATTTCGCCTATTTCAACAGAGACCAAAAAACACGCGCGCATTAACTGTAAACACTCGCATTTAATTTAATCCCCAAATACCTCTCACCTGCATCACTCCCCCCTCCCCTCTCCCACTCCCCTCCCTCTTCCCCCTACCCGCATCCCCAATCTGTGTTGCCCGGGAACTGGCTGTCAGATTAACTAGCCAATCACGGGTAATTAACGTGCTTTGTCCCCCGGATCAGCCAATGAATACCAAACACGGGCTGCATCCTGATTGGCCCACAGAGTCATATTTTGAACCAATAGCAAGTCGAGTTTCAATGTGTTGACGGGGGAGGGGGGGAAGAAATCACAGGATGAGAGGCTGTATCAGGCAGCAATGTTTTGTTCGTGTGTTTTATGTTATTTTTCGAGGTGTGGGGGTGCGGGTGGGGGGTTTCTTTCGTGCTGTGTTGGCGGAGAGATTTATAATGGTCCGTGTGGAGGCCGAAGGTTGTCAATTAGTTAGTTGGTTGCCATCATTAGAAGGCTTTGTCAGTAGACCAGCCGAAATCCTGCTTAAGCTGAGGGGGGTCAGTGGCCCACTGCTGTCAGCACTTCTCAAGAGATGAGGGGAAGTGAGAGAGGGAGACAGAGGGGAAGAAAGTAGCCAGGATGTGTATGTGTGCGAGAGAGAGAGAGAGAGAGAGAGAGAGAGAGAGAGAGAGAGAGAGAGAGAGAGAGAGAATCAGAGGGGAAAGGTGATAAATAGTAAGGGGGACAGACGAATGGGAAAGGAGAAGAGAGAGATAAACTAAAGAGGGGAAGGGGATTAGGGAGAGAACGGAGGTGGAGATATGTCGCTAAGGTAAAATAAAAGAAAAAAAACAACATATGAAAGATGAATGAGTGGATGACAGAGCAAGGGAAGAAAAGCTGGAAGTAAGAAGAAGCAGATGAAGACTGGAAGAGACAATGATATGGGAAGTAGAATGAAAATTTCTGAGAGAGAGAGAGAGAGAGAGAGACGTAATTATCTCCTATTTCTAGGTACTATATGTCCCCTACACTATTATTATTATTATTATTATAGTAATGACATAGTGTATCAAACTCGAATATTTTTAATATATTTCATAGCAATCATTTTTTTTGCATAGTTTGACACACACACACACACACACACAGTTTTACTAGAAGGGAAAGACTAAGAATCCTACCCTAAAATACATTTTGCAAGACCACAAGGTTTGTCCATCTTCAGGAAATCAAGTTCCAGCATCATGGCTGGAACTTGATTTCAAGCATTTTGAATACTTGAATTTACAGACCACATCAACAATTAACATCGAATACAGAAAAAAAAACAGCCGTTCTCCTTCAATTGTTTTCGTCTGTCTTGGGAGAGTAACCAGAACGTAACATCAACGCGTTTTATTGGTTCGGTTTCCCGAGTTTGTTTTTACATTTTCATTTATCGTCTTTTGCTAATGAGTATTGCAGTTTCTGTTATGTAATATGCTTCTTCCAGAATGTGATTTCCTATATATACACCTATATATGCTTGACACACAGGGTCACAACTCGTATATACTATCATATACAAATCAACCCATCCTTGAACTGATCTTCCTATCCATTATTTTTATGACCTCTCAAGTAGCTTGCCCACGATTTCCATCTCTCCTCCGGGTTAACTCGATGATCAAATTCTCTTATGGACCCTGTTTTCCTTCTTACATTTGCTTCTGTAGGTACGGCATGGCCTTCGACGCCGCTCGCAGGAAGAACGCCACCAGAGAGACCACAGCGACGCTGAAGGCCTGGCTCAACGAACACAAGAAGAATCCTTACCCTACCAAGGGTGAGAAGATTATGCTGGCTATCATCACTAAGATGACTCTTACTCAGGTAGGTGGTGGTGATAGTGGTAGGTGGTGGTGGTGATAGTGGTAAATGGTGCTGGTGGCAGGAACTTACCCTCCATCCCCCACTTGTTCCCAGTATTAGTAAGTGGCAATTGTGGAGATTGTGATGATGGTGGTGATTGTTGTGGAGTTGACTGCGTAAGTGGTAGTCATGATTACCACCATCATCATAGATGTTCAGAGCTTGCCCAGCCATCGATCTGAAGATCAAGCGACAGTGCGGAGACTTAAATACTGTCTCAGGGTAGTAGTAGTAGTAGTAGTAGTAGTAGTAGTAGTGAGAGGCAACTGAGAGGTCATGTCCCTCTCAGATCCAACCCTTCTCACTTGAAAAGCTTGTCCAAGGTGTTTTCTGTACCAAGATGCCACGTGTTGCAGTGTCTGACAGGATGAACATCAAAATGGTATACAATACCGACAGGTTGTTAGGTAAGACACATATGCAACAGTTAGGCGAAACGTTTCGGAATAAAGTTGTCTAACTGTTGCATATGTGTCTTACCTAACAACCTGTCGGTATTGTATCTCTCTCTCTCTCTCTCACGAGGGCAATATTTTACCTATATTTTCAAAACCAAAGAGATCGGTAACGTCGCAAACCAGAACAATAATCTCGGGTGAATTAAAATCACACACAAACGCTGTCTTATCTTCCTTCAGTGACTACAAAAAAAAGGTCAAATTTATTTTATTTCAACATTTTTTTTTTGCTGATGATGCCTATTTAAGGCAGAACTTGCCCCAGTTATCTAATAAAGGAGACAAGCTTTCCCTGGAGATGTTCGCTGTGTGTGTGGAACTTAACGAGTCTCAACTTCAGAGAGGCTCTACACGGAGCGAAATGTGTTGTCAATAAGTCCTACTATATAACGTGTGTCTCTTCCTCGCTATCACGAGCGAAACGTCGTCTTGTAATCTAGCAAAGTCGTGATCTTTGCCACAGACTTTGCACTGAGCGAAAAGTCTAAATAAAAAGTGTGGTTTTTCCCTCACCTCTCTGATAGTTTTTGTTATAGTTTTTTCTCTGAATCAGCCATTAAAACCCAGCTGATTTTATACCAGGGTTATGTACATTTCCAAATGTCTCCCGTTTAAAGGCTGCATGATTTAGGCAAATCCCCGTTTGTACTCAATACGCTCAGAAACGGCTAATTTCCTCCGGTTGAAAGTCAAAAGACCTTGGAACCGCTCGACCTTAACTGTTTAAACTGAGAATTGACTCGTTAAAAAACTTGGAGATTTTTTTTTGTGTGTATATCAGCAGAGAGATTGTTTGCTGGTGGGTCGGGCGGGGAAGGTGCGTACCTCCTAATTAAGGTGACACTTACCTGAGGAGAGGTAAACAGCGAGGCGGGGAGAAAGAAGAGGCTGGGGGAGGGGGAAGAGAAGCAGGTAAGCGGAGGCGGGGTTGAGAAATAAGCAAGAAAAGACAGGGGAGAAAATGCAGAGAAGAGAGAAGTGGACACTCGACGTTGAAGGCTTGGGAAAAACTACATGGAAGAAGATGCTGAGGAGAGGAATCAGGGAGGAGGAAGAGGAATGAGACAATAGTAGAAGGAGAAAGAGATTACCCATAGGTTACCAGTAGTCGCTTCCGACGGGGAGGTCAGAGCTCCGCGGCGCGGCTCCAGACCAGGCCTCCTGGTTGCTGGTCTGGCGAAGAGCGGTGGAGGAATGGGACAAGACAACAGAACGAGCAAATTCAGTAACCCTTGCGGACTGAAATTCCAACTGTATTTGTCACTGCTTCAGGACCAGGCTATAAGTCTGAGAAACCCGTCAAGACAGACACACACAGACACACACGGTGGTGTCTTCAAGAGGCTGTGTCTCGACTCCAGTAAAAACTTCTTGATAGGAGGAATTGACTTGTACCCCGCCGCTGTTTAAATCAATCCTGACTCCTTCCCATTTCCAAAGAGCTGTGTAACCCCCTATGGATTTAGCTTTTCCAAGTGAAAATACTACTTCTACTAATAATAATAATTTAATAATATAATAATATAACAATAATTAATAACACGCTTTTCACCTTAGTTTCCTCAGGTACTCTGGCAAAATTTCCTGGCTGAACCCGTTCCTATCTCACCCAGAACTCCTGAGCTCATAATAATATTGCATTAAGGGATTCGAACCTGATTAAAGGGATTTAGAACAGGTTAACCCAGAAGTACAAATACATTAAAACTAAAAATTCATCTCAGAATACCTAGACGTCGTAACGTGTCAGCAACACAGTCTTAGAGAAATTCGAACCTGAGGAACCACGTAGGGTTCCACTGGTTCAATCCCTGCCAAACTCTTAAAAATGTAAACATTACTGTGATCCAATAAAATTGGTAAAAAAAAAATTGTCATTATTTAAATTCGCAAATTATTTTGGCGGTTTATTTGGCGATTATATTAAGCTGTTTTTTTTTCTTTATTATTAGTTATAGTATTAGCATAGTAATAACAATAAAATATTATATTTATATTAGTAACTCCCTCAGTTTACATACTGACCTGTGGTATCTCACCTGGTCACTCAGGTCTCCACGTGGTTCGCCAACGCTCGCCGGCGTCTCAAGAAGGAGAACAAGATGACGTGGGAGCCCAGGAACAAGACGGACGACGATGATGATGACGACGATGATAAAGATGATGACCCGAACGATGGTGAGAAGGGCAAAGGTAAAGGCTGTCCCCCACACGGCCCTTTTTACCTGCATGGTTCTGTTACCTGTTGTCTCTTTTCCTGTTGCCTCCTCTTCCGTGACTTGTTCTCCTGCTGTTCGTCAGTGACCTGTTCAAGAGGTACCCGTTCTCCTGCTCTCCGTTACCTGTTATCTTGTACTCCTGTTGTGCGTGTGCTGTTGTTACCCGTTTTCCTGCTCTCCGCTATCTGTTGCGTGTGCTCCTGTTATCTATTGTCCACGTTGTGTTACCTCTTCTTCCGTTCTGTTGTTGGTACGCCTTTCACCTGCTTTTTCCTCGTCTGTTCCCAATTTTTTTGCGTGAACTTTGGACTGCAACATCCCCACTCCTCCAAGAATGCAGGCACTGTACTCCCCACCTCCAGGACTCGAGTCCAGCTAACCTGATGTATATGAAGTAATGACTGTCCTGGAGGTACTCGAACCGGGGGAACATGTGAGAATATTTCATAGATTCACCCAGGATAATCACGCATTAACGCGCGTCTTTCTGGTATCCCTTAAGACTCTCTAAGGCGTTGATGAGTATCCCTCTTGTTGATGACAACGCATTGCTGTTGTTCCCTCTTTCACGGTTCTGTCCAGTGCCCGGTAAACCCGGATTTACCTGTCTGCGGTCGTCAGAACTGCTTTTTCCTCTCCGCCCTTGCATTCTGTCTCGTGATAGTGGTGTAAGAACTAGCTTGTCCTGATGTTTCTTATCGCGGCGATGTCTGCCTGCCCGGTGGAAATTTTTCATCGTTAGTGCCACCTCCGCATATCCTGGGACATCAATTCCTCTCGTTTGTTTTCCACCAAAGTCATTGTTTACTCTTCATTTTCATTATTAATTGCCCCCATTTTTTTCCTCTTCTGGGACCTCACAAACTATTTTAGAGGCTTTGGATCTGCTGATATATTATTTACCACACTAGAAGGTGTTATCTCTCTTCCGTACTTAGGTCTTTCAACTTCCTGCCTCCTGTCCCTAGTTGGTTTAGCGCTTAGTTACGATGGCAATAATAAATACTGCCTCCTGTACTCGCCTATTTGTGGATGCAGCAGAAGCCGAGACTCAGCTCCTGGATCTTCCTTTTAAAACTCATCCGTGGGTATGTGTCAGGTCTTCCATAATCTCGCACATCAGTGTCTTCACTTTCTCGTCTCCAGAGAACAGGTCTTCCCTGTCCTGCAGCTCAAAAAAAAAAAATGTCATAAGACCATTTGTCAAGTAACATGAAGCTCTGGAAGAAATATCTGAAAACCGCCATCGCCATCACATCTCGTCACGGTAAACCGCTGGCTGGCTAGCTTGTTGGCTTACTGGTTGGCTGACTTTTTTGGCTGGCTTACTGGGTGACTGGATAGCTTGTTGGCTTATTGGTTGGCTGACTTCCTGACTGGCTTACTGGGCGACTGGCTGGCTTGTTAGCTAGCAAGCATGTAACGAGGTAGGCAGGTAAGTAGATAGGTTGGCAAGTAGACAACTCAACATACAAAGATACAAGAAGATCAGTAGGTAGGTAAGCAGGCGGAGAAAGAAAAAGCAACCGTGGAGACTTGCAAATAAAATAGGGAGGCAGGGAGGTGGAGACAAGCAGGGAGATGGGTGAGGGAGACAGGGAGGGAGGGAGGCATGTAGGAAGGCAATGAGACAGGCATGGGGGGGAGGGAGGCAGAGACAGGTAGACAGACAAGCTGGCCTGACAACACTCGGACGAGCTCAACAGGATCCACCTCGTCGCTATCAGCGGACATGAAGAATCGCCACCGTACACATAGTTATCACGAAAGCCTTTTAAGCTATCGCCATTATCATGTGTGTGTGTATGTGTGTGTGTGTGTGTGTGTGTGTGTGTGTGTGTGTGTGTGTGTGTGTGTGTGTGTGTGTGTGTGTGTGTGTGTGTGAGGGGGGGACCTAAGAGCAGACGATCAGCAACAATCGCAACTGCTTCCCTTGCCCATTTCATTTTATTAGGAACACCACCTCCCTCCCCCGTCATCAAGGTGATAAGAGCGTACAACGACAGGCTGACTCCGTGTTGAGCAAGGAAATGCTTCTGTAACAAGCGCTCTCAGTTATCAGCTTGGCCGATGGGTAACCCGTTATGGAAAAACGACATTGCGGATATTACCCCCAGATGGGCCCTCCCCCCTAGTTTTTCCAGGCTGGCGTACATACCACCTCGCTGAAAACGCATCCAACTGTCTGAAATTAACCTCCAGGAGGACAGCGTACGAGGCAGGAGGCGCGGGCAGCGTGGAGGGAGAGTTTGTATATTGTTATCGAGAAGTGGGTAGTTGGGGAGTTATGGTCTGGGCGGAGTCAGGGAGGAGTCCGGACGGTACAGCCCAGTTCGGCGTCTTGTTCGAACTGCTTCCGAATTGATCGTTCTAAACACACGGCCGTTTTTTTTTTTCTTTGCCCCCAGCCTGTTCCTCAGTCGTTGACTAACTGCGTTTCTCACAAGGTAAACCGAGCCTATATGTGCATCAGTCTGTCAAGTATATATTGGTGTACTCGCCTCTTGCACTCGCCTAGTTATGTCTGCTGGGGTTGAGCTCCAGCTCTTGGGGCTGGAAAATCAGCCGCTATCCCCCCTCATCCCCCAGTGACTTGTCTTGCATTTACTGATCGCTTGTTTGCGATTATATGAAATGTCGTGCCGAATAGGTAAAGCTTAAGATTTTGGCTTAAATAGCAATGCTCATCTTGCAAGTGAAAATTTGTGTATGCAATAATTTCGCAAAAATCATTCTGTACCTAACGAAAAAATATATTTCATTGTTTGTTAAATTATAGTAAACTTATCTAAAATATATTTAGTTAAATTAGGCTAAATTAAATTGCGCTTGTTATAAAAAGGTTAGGTAAATTTTCTAAGGTTCTTTTGGTACAAAATTATTAATTTTTACATTAACATAAATGAAAAAACGTACAAGAGAAATTTTTAGAAAGGACTTACCAATTTTACCTATACGGCACGACATATATATATATATATATATATATATATATATATATATATATATATATATATATATATATTAATGACCCTTCTCACATTGACCAATCGCTTTACTCTCGTGGGTTTGTTTCAGCTTTTAGCTTCATGTTGTCTCTCTTCGATCTTCTCTTCCTGTCATATCTCCGAGTGTTTTCCATTTCCTTCGTTTATCTATTATTATAATCATGGGGGTGCGCGAAACCCGTACGATTATACAGCGCCTGTGGGGGGGGGGGATGGAAGGTATTCGAGCTCACTCAAGCAAACTGGAGCACAGATCCAATTCCCAAGATCAAGAGTCCCTCACCAGCGTGAAGGAACCTCCCTGGAGGGGTTCGTTTATCTAAGAAAGTGAGATTTACATTTAAAAAGTTAACCAAGATCTTTAACTTCTTGGCGCTGTCTTGCGACAAACCTCAGAATCTTGTGGGGTAAATTGACACACTTGACGCTGTTAGGAATCCATTTTAGCGTTGAATATCATAATACATAACATCGTTACATTATGCGTAATGGTCTGAATAATTTACGTGTTCACATTTCCGTAGGCTGCTCATTTATTTACCTGTTTTGCGCATGTATCCAATGTTTTGCGTATGTATCCAATGTTTTGCGTATGTATCCAATGTTTTGCGTATGTATCCAATGTTTTGCGTATGTATCCAATGTTTTGCGAATGTATCCAATGTTTTGCGTATGTATCCAATGTTTTGCGTATATATCCAATGTTTTGCGTATGTATCCAATGTTTTGCGTATGTATCCAATGTTTTGCGTATGTATCCAATGTTTTGCGTATGTATCCAATGTTTTGCGTATGTATCCAATGTTTTGCGTATGTATCCAATGTTTTGCGTATGTATCCAATGTTTTGCGTATGTATCCAATGTTTTGCGTATGTATCCAATGTTTTGCGTATGTATCCAATGTTTTGCGTATGTATCCAATGTTTTGCGTATGTATCCAATGTTTTGCGT
>NW_027197357.1:42500-50000 GCF_038502225.1 Cherax quadricarinatus
GCGGCCCGGTTCCCAACCAGATCTTTTGGTTGACTACCTGATCAATCAAACTGCTGTAGCTAGCTGCCCATCCTAGACACCAGAAGCTCAGTTGAACCGCGAATAATACTGCAGCCATTAATACTATGGATGATTATTATTATTATAATCAAAAAGAAACGCTAAACCACAAGGGCTATAGAGCAATACTATGGATGAATCACAATCAAACCATCCATCCATCCACCCGTACATTCACCCATTCACTCGTCAATCTATCTTTGCACTAATCCATTTATCTGGAACTCTACTCCAGCTGCCAGATTCTTTTACTCCCGTAATGACAGAACGAGGGGGACGGAATTGGGTTAGACAATCCCACCTCCATCACGACATCTTGCGCCTACACAAGATTTCTCAAGCAGACGTCCTCGTCATTCCTGCATACTGCCCCCGCCGGCAAGACGGTAGTTCGTGTCCAATTACGTTAATGGCTGAGATAGCCAGGACTCGAACCGGTGTCTCGATGATAACGCCGTGAAGCCTGACACGGAGTTATCGTGTAAAAGAGCAAGGGGTAGGGGGTGGAGGAGGTGGCTGGTTTTCACGGAAGGTGGAGTGAGGGTGATAGCAAGAGCCACGATGATACAAAACACAGGGAGGATTGAGATAACCGATGCGTGATGGTGGTGCTAATTTTGGGGTTTGTTTTGCTTTAGGCGGCTCCGTTGTCCATCTCCTCAGCTTCTACTGATGTAAATACTGTTGCTCTTTTTATTGTTATTGTTGCTTCTACTGTTGCTGCGGCTTTTGTAGTTGTAGCTGGTATTATTATTGCTACTACTGTTTTTTTTTTTGCTGCTGGTACTGTTGTTCTTGCTGCTAGTATTGTTGTAGCTGGTATTACAGTTAATGCTGCTGCTGTTGGTTTTACTGCTAGTTCTGCTGTTCTTTCTGTTGGTATTGTTGCTAGTGATGTTGTTGCTCCTGGCACTGTTGTTGCTGGTGATGTTTGTTGCTCCTGGCAATGTTGTGGCTGTAGCTGCTGATATGAACGTTGCAACGACTGCTGCTTCCCGTTACAAGACGACATATGCTTAACTCAGTGCTACCACCAGCCTCAGGACATCGTTGACTTCACCTGATAAGAAATTCGATCCTCTTTTCTACTCACAACAAAGCATCATGCCCATCTCTCCGATAAGAAGTTCGATCCTCCGCATCCTTCTCAGGACCTTCTCCCTGATAAGAAGGCTCGATCCTTCGATCCTCCGACTACTGGTAGCCTTAAAGGGCGTCAGATCCTCCTCCTTCTAGTCGTAATAGGACAGCAGAAGGCTCATAAAAATAGCCGAAGCAAAAGTTTATAATCCCGGAGCGCAAGAAGAGGCTGACGTGTCGGCTTAATGTCTTTTGATAACCCAGGCGTTCGAACCCCGTTGAGCTGATACCTTCACTACCGACGGTCAGTACCTGGAGATACCAACATGGCCGACGACACTATCTTGTTGTATTTGTGGCTACTCCTTCCTCAGAGGCCAAGGAGGGAGAGAGATTTTTTGTTTTAGTGTTAAGCAATGCGAGGTACATCAACATTATGCTGTTACCCTGTTCTCTCCGAGACTTAAATGGTGGGAACCTCCACCGTGTGCGACTATCCTATTCCAAGTGATATTTACATTGTGGGAACACCTGGAAAGTGCAGCCGCAATATTCTACATGGGTATTACACAGTGGTAATATCCATAGTGTGCTGCTACCCTATTCTCTATGTACTCTGGGAAAACCCCTCAGTGTTTGGCAAGCAACTGTATGTGATAATAGTTACACTGAAGCAACGAAAATCAGCCATGTTGTTTCTGCTATATTCCATCACACAGGATGGATTGCATGCATAAAGTAATGAAGTGTGTCATCCACAGCCTGGAAGACTACGGTAGGGTGATGATGTTATCGTCAAACACTCCAGGAGGGAGAGGATCAAAATATTGGTGCTTAATCACTAGCTTTATCACTAGCTTTATCACTAGCTTTATCACTAGCTTTATAAAATATTGTAGATTAAATCTGCACATAGATGCATTACAGAATACCTGAGCGGACCATACCACGGGCGGGATTTGAACCCGCGGTCATAGAGTCTCAAGAGTAATTACCAACCACTCGGCGGTATCCACATCAACACAACACCATAGTCAGCACGGTTTACATGGAGAAACTGAAAGGACGGGGAATACACAGCGCATGGTAGCGCATGGTAGTACACGAACCGAGGTCTCTGTCGCGTCTAACTACAGTCCAATTATCTCGACTTCTATCTAGACAGTTTAGGTTAGAATTGCATATAGAAGAATGGAAACAATGAAAGAAAAAGACAACTAAGCTAGGATGAAGGAGAATAGTTAAGGGTGAATAAACACTTTGAATGGGAAACAAGACACTAACAAGAAAAATGAGAAATAAGGGTAATATAAATGGACACTAAAGGAAAAATAAAATTGAACTTAATGGGGAAGAAAGTTGACTTAATAGGGAATAGGTTTTTTTGTGGGCGAAAAATAGGGTACTTAAGCTTATTAGGACTTAAAAAAAAAATCCCAGAGCAGAACAAAAGACGATCAGGAAATTAGAAATAAAAGAATAAAACAGGGAATTACACCAAAGTTAAAAGACCAAAGGAAAAAACAATAAAATTTAGAAAACAGAAAAAAATAAGAGAACAATAGATATAAAAACGAGAAATAAAAAGGAAGTAGGAAGAATAACGTTAGAAGAAAATGGAAATAATGCAAATAGAAAATGAGAAGGAGACAGTGAATAGAAGAATGAGAAACGAAATGAGAAATTTCAAAATGAAGAAATGAGATAAATGAGGTGAGAAACGAAGTGAGAAACAGTAAATTAGAATCGAAAAATGCTAGAAATGAGAAAAGAGAGAAAAAATGAGAAATAGAAATAAGGGAAAAAATGAGAAACAGAAAAGAAAAAAAGATATGAGAAAATGAGATCTAGAAAATGAGAAACGAAAAATGGGAAATAAAAAATGAGATATAGAAAATAAGAAACAGAAATGAGAAATATAGAATGAGATGGAACATGAGAAATAGAAAAAAATGAGAAAAAGAAAAAATGAGGAACAGAAAAAAAATGAAATTGAAAAAATGAGAAACAGAAAAATGAGAAGTGGTAGGGGAGTTTGATTGAAGGGATGAGTGTCAGCGAGAGATAAGAATGAATAATATCTCAATGGAAGGAGGAGAACAGAGGGGAATGGAAGATGAAAGGAAGATTCAGAGAGAGGAGGGAGAGCAGGGAGGTGAGAGTGAGAGAGAGAGAGAGAGAAACACACACACACACACACACACACACACATCGGGTTCGAAATTCACAATATTTACAGGTGATCATACGCAGTGCTCAGTTACGTGTGAATTGCGACACATTATCTGGCGCACTAGGCCGAGTCTCAGTTACCAGACATCAATGGACCAGCACAGAATATTAACGTTAATAACCCTGGGAGTTATATTCTCTCTGGCTGCTGTCATTATTTTGTTTTGTGGTAGTGATAATGGCACCCTCTCTCTCTCTCTCTCTCTCTCTCTCTCTCTCTCTCTCTCTCTCTGTATATCTATATTTCTGTCTCTCTGTCCGTGTCTCTAGTCTAGAAGATGGGAGTATCTCGCAGCAGCTGGAGGTATTTTTTCAGTCTGAAGCTGGTCGGAAATTGGAGCGATCTCGATGAAGAAGTGGCGGAGACAGGGTCCTTACACAGTTTTAAGAGCAGGTACGATAGTGTCCTGGAGGAAAAGAGATTGAATTAGGCAAGGGGCAATTTGGAGCAGAGAATCGACCTCTGCAACCACTGATAGGTGAATACACACACACACACAAATATATACACACATACACAAATACACACACAAATAAATAAATAAATAAATAAATATATATATATATATATATATATATATATATATATATATATATATATATATATATATATTATAAAACACACAGATGAGGATCAGGCAGGACTACGAAGAGACATGGGCAGGCTGGACACGTGGTCCAGCAACTGGCTCCTCGAATTTAACCCCGCCAGATGCGGGGTTAAATTCGAGGAGCAGGGCAAAGAAGACCGTAGACAGAGTATAGGCTAGGTGGCCAAAGACTACAAACCTCGCTCAAGGAGAACGATCTTAGGGTGAGTATAATACCGAGCACGTCTCCGGAAGCACACATCATCCAGATAACTGTTGCAGCATATGGGCGCCAGGCAAACCTGAGAATATCGTTCCGATACCTCAGTAAGGAATCGTTCAAGACACTGTACACCGGGTACGTCAGGCCCATACTGGAGTATGCAGCACCAGTTTGGAACCCACACCTGGTCAAGCACGTCAAGAAATTAGAGAAATGCAAAGGTTTGCAACAAGGCTAGTTCCAGAGCTAAGGGGAATGTCCTACGAAGAAAGGTTAAGGGAAACAGGCCTGGCGACACTGGAGGACAGGAGGGCTAGGGGAGACATAATAACGATATACAAAATACTGCGAGGAATAGAAAAGATGGAGAGAGACAGGATGTTCCAGAGACGGGACACAAATAAGGGATCACAATTGGAAGTTGAAGATTCAGATGAGTCAAAGAGATGTTAGGAAGTATTTCTCAGTCATAGAGTTGTCAGGAATTGGAATAGTTTAGCAAGTAATACATAGCTTTAAGATGAGGTATGATAAAGCTCATGGAGCAGGGAGAGAGAGGACTTAGTAGCGATCAGTGAAGAGGCGGTGCCAGGAGCCGAGTCTCGACCCCTGGAATCACAAATAGGCGACTACAAACAAATAGGTGAGTACACACACACAAACACAACACACAAATACACATACACACACACAACACACACCACACACGCACACACAAATACACACGTACACATGCACACACACAAAACACACCACACACACACACACACCACACACAATCACACACACACACACACCACACACAATCACACACACACACACACACACACACACACACACTAAAAAATACCTTGTTCTGAGTGATATATGCTGGATTGTGGTGTTTAAATAGAATTGAAGTGACATTAAGCAAGGGTGGGAGTGAAATTGGACATGCGGACAAGCAGCGGTTGATGTAGTTTTGGAAATGTTTAAATTACCCAGGAATGTCCCGGACACGGCATTAGCACGGCATTGAGGGTAATTTCTAAGCAATAAAATAGAGGCTAAAAATGACCACGAATGTCTTATGCAACCCAACCCAACCACCCACCCGTCCACCTACCTGTACGTACACCCACCAGCCTGTCCACCCACCTGTCTGTCCACCCACCCATCCGCTAGTCCACACCACCCGCTCGCCCGCCCACTCCTTCAACCCGCCCATCCAAGAGCTATCAAGTCTTACTGTCTGTCAGTCTTTTCATATAGCATGTAAATATATATATATATATATATATATATATATATATATATATATATATATATATATATATATATATATATATATATATATATATATATATATGCATATTTATTTATGCATATAAGTTTGCGACTGTCTAGGATGTTCATGTTTTAATTTAGATTTTTGATGAGATATTTGTATTTCTCTAAAGAACGGGAGGCTGCAGTGCGTGTGTGAACTCACCCATTTGTGGCTACAGGGGTCGAGTCTCAGCTCCTGGCCCTGCCTCTCAAACTGGCTGATACTTGGGTTCACTCCAGGCTTCGCGAGAGCTGTAATGCCTGTTTTTAAAGCTGTGTGTATGGATCGTGTGTACTCACCTAGTTGTGGTTGCATGGGTCGATTCATAGCTCCTGGCCCCGCCTCTTCACTGGCCGCTAATGGGCCTCACGCACACACACACACACATTCCTAGGCGTGTGGGTAATGGCAGTTTTTTTTTTTTGTCTACTGGTGTCCTTAGTGTGTTTGTCGTTGATGCCGTCTTTGTTGAGTAAACTCTGTAGTGGTTGTCAGGTTGTTTCCCCCTCCAAGGTTTCCGTGCGCTACCTTGAGAACGCCTCTCATGATCGTCTTCAAACCTTTCACGCTGGTGTTCCTCACAGAGAGAAAAGTTAGTTGGTTATTTTGAAGGTGCCAGTTTGCTTGCTTTTATTTAGAAATTACAGTGTAGTAAGACACTCAATGTAGCAAGACAGTGTAGAAACTAGTAAAATCAAAACGGGTGTAGAACCCTACGGACAATGCCCACCATATTTAATCAGAATGGTTACATGTTCGAACCTGTAAACTCGGCATCAAAGTACACAGTACTTTATCCACACAGCCAGACTCCAGATCAAGTTTGCAGGTTCGAATCCTGCTGTGAATTGAGATATAATGTTTGCAAATAATCTCGCCCATTTGCGAATTGTTAAGCATACTTCGTGTGTGGGGCTGCGCTGTATTCCGCCTCCCGGGCCTCTCGACTTTTGCGTTACAGGTGCTACGCATCTAGAAAATGTTGAACTCCAGCTCCTGGGTCTCTCGAGGGGACTTGAGATGCAGCTGCTAAGCTTCTTGCGTGGGTTCAGGTAAACAGGGCTAGAGGTTTGCTGTACGGCAGATACCTCCGCCTGTTCCTGTTGTGTTTGCCGTTACTTCTGTTCCTGTTGCCTGCCATTGTTACTGTATAAGATGCTTGTCGTTATGGCTGTTCTTGCTTCTTAGCGGAATTTTTGTCTCAACTGAGTGTTCTTGTTGCATTTGTCGTTGCTTTTGCACATGTGTTTGTCGCTGATACAGTATATTGTCGTTGTGAACTTTTTTTTGTTGCTGCGAGCGTGCTTGTTGTGCCTGTCATTGCTTCTGAACCCGGTTCTTTGCCGCTGCTACTGTTTTTATCACCGATTGCCGTTTATCTGTTGGTTTTCTGATTGGAATTAATTATTTGGTTGTCTGTTAGTGAGTGGCTATTTATTTACGTATTTTGCTCGGCCGAGGACCAGGAGCAATAGTTAGGTTTACGATGTGTGTGTGTGTGTGTGTGTGTGTGTGTGTGTGTGTGTGTGTGTGTGTGTGAGAGAGAGAGAGAGAGAGAGAGAGAGCTTGATTCTGGGTTGAGAGAGGTGGTCGTCCGCCTATGCAAAACTCACTTGGGCAGTTTGGTGAGCGGTGATGTCTTGTCCATCAGCTCAACTCACTTGTTCGGACGTTAGAGCAAAGTCTTCACCTGCAGGATGCTGCATCTTGATGAGCTTAGCTTCATCTCTGCGACGCGAAATGCTTCTTGACCATCTTCCTGGTGTGAAATGCTGGTTATGCGTTAGTTCTCTCTCTCTCTCTCTCTCTCTCTCTCTCTCTCTCTCTCTCTCTCTCTCATATGCATTACCTTATTGATGTTGTCTCAGCATCGTCCTCGTTTCCCTTATAGAAGCAGCAGCAACGGCAGAACCAGCAGCTGCAACAGCAGCAGAAATGATAGCAGCAACAGCAGCATCACCAGCTGAAATAGCGATAGCAGTATTAACAGTAGTGACGGCATTGTT
>NW_027197357.1:52500-63395 GCF_038502225.1 Cherax quadricarinatus
CGCCTGAGGAATGGGAGGTAATCAAGCTCGGTGAAAAGTATCTCCAACTTCTTGGATCAAGAGTCTTTCCCTGAGAGACCATAAATAAATGCGTATGTATGCTGATTTCTGCTTTGCATTTTAACTATGTGCATTGTGCGTATATTTTCCCCTTGCCAAACCAGCGTAGCGACCCGGACTCGGATAAATTAACGCTCAGTGGTAGTCAGTCTAGCTTAGGTTTACCTTGGGTCAGTCCGCATTTAGTGGGTGTTGCCGAGTACATGTGAACTGGAATCTACTATGATCAAACTGATTGTCACCAGGCATAGCCATATAATGTCGAGAAGCTATCACAGTGTACTAATGTACGAACGTATTTCTGAAGATATAATGTACTTCAAATATCATCCTCCTCACGCTTTCTTACTCATCTCTTTTCTATATAAGTTTCTCTTGTGCAATGGATAGACCATCCTGAGAGTTGACCTGGAGTTTACCTGGAGAGAGTTCCGGGGGTCAACGCCCCCGCGGCCCGGTCTGTGACCAGGCCTCCTGGTGGATCAGAGCCTGATCAACCAGGCTGTTACTGCTGGCTGCACGCAAACCAACGTACGAGCCACAGCCCGGCTGGTCAGGAACCGACTTTAGGTGCTTGTCCAGTGCCAGCTTGAAAACTGCCAGGGGTCTGTTGGTAATCCACCTTATGTATGCTGGGAGGCAGTTGAACAGTCTCGGGCCCCTGACACTTATTGTATGGTCTCTTAACGTGCTAGTGACACCCCTGCTTTTCATTGGGGGGATGTTGCATCGTCTGCCAAGTCTTTTGCTTTCGTAGTGAGTGATTTTCGTGTGCAAGTTCGGTACTAGTCCCTCTAGGATTTTCCAGGTGTATATAATCATGTATCTCTCCCGCCTGCGTTCCAGGGAATACAGGTTCAGGAACCTCAAGCGCTCCCAGTAATTGAGGTGTTTTATCTCCGTTATGCGCGCCGTGAAGGTTCTCTGTACATTTTCTAGGTCAGCAATTTCACCTGCCTTGAAAGGTGGTGTTAGTGTGCAGCAATATTCCAGCCTAGATAGAACAAGTGACCTGAAGAGTGTCATCATGGGCTTGGCCTCCCTAGTTTTGAAGGTTCTCATTATCCATCCTGTCATTTTTCTAGCAGATGCGATTGATACAATGTTATGGTCCTTGAAGGTGAGATCCTCCGACATGATCACTCCCAGGTCTTTGACGTTGGTGTTTCGCTCTATTTTGTGGCCAGAATTTGTTTTGTACTCTGATGAAGATTTAATTTCCTCGTGTTTACCATATCTGAGTAATTGAAATTTCTCATCGTTGAACTTCATATTGTTTTCTGCTGGAACGTAACTGCTGAACCTTTAATGGAATACTTGACGATATCCTCATTGTCCTACTGAAGTCTCACAGCCGAGGCTGACAGATTTCATCACTATGTATGAAATCCCTCCTGTGTGATGGAATATGACAGGGAAGCGTAAGTAGATTTTGTTACCTCTATGTAACTATCATGTTGAATTGATTAGCAGTACATTGCTGGTGTACTCAGTGTGGTTAAAAATATTGCGAACAGAGAACTAGGAATTCAACGGAGAGATGGAGAGGGTTCCAGTGGCTCTGTTGGCAACGGAGCAGTGGAAGATATTTTCAGTTTACAACAGAACAGTGTAAGATATTCTTGTAGGTCTGTTTACAAGAGAGGATGGGCAAAGATTTTGCAACTTTACATTCGTCACGTGATACTTTGTTTACAATGGAGTGGTGTGAGAAAGGGGTGACTTTTAAAAAGGAAGAGGTGAGGGAGAAGCAGTTAATTAACTTCACAGCTTTATCCAGGTGAGCTGCAAGTCCTTGAGCGAGATACACAAGTGTTTATATTGGCAAGTGTAAGGAAACAGGATGAAGCGAGGGAGTGCGTGGGCAAGAAGCGTCAGGATGGTGTGTGTGTGTGTGTGTGTGTATGCAGAAGCAGGTTGAGTTACAGTATGGAAGAGAGGTGTGAAGAAGGATAGGAAATGTCTGGATAGGCCTCAATCCTGTGCGGACACTTTGCCTCGCTGGATAAAGGAAAGCTTTTCCATATATTTTGGATTAGGAGCGCGGAAGAGGCTACGAGCTTAGGAGAAGGTAGTATAGCTTAGAGAGAGAGAGAGAGAGAGAGAGAGAGAGAGAGAGAGAGAGAGAGAGAGCGTGTGTAAAGTTCCCTATAATCTTATTCTTGACAATGATACAAGCACTAATTTGGAAGTAACCTCTACCAAAGCGTCTATTAGAATACACACACACACGGCAGATCTGTTGGTATACACACACGGCAGATCTGTTGGCATACACACACGACAGATCTGTTGGTATACACACACGACAGATCTGTTGGTATACACACACGACAGATCTGTTGGTATACACACGGCAGATTTGTTTATACACACACGGCAGATCTGTTGGCATACACACACGGCAGATCTGTTGGTATACACACACGGCAGATCTGTTGGTGTATACACACAGCAGATCTGTTGGTATTCACACACAGCAAATCTGTTAGTATACACACACAGATCTGTTGGTATACACACATGGCAGATCTGTTAGTATACACACACAACAGATCTGTTGGTATACACACAGCAGATCTGTTGGTATACACACACGGCAGATCTGTTAGTATACACACACAGCAGATCTCTGCGACACGCTAGGCGGACACAGCAGACATAGGCCAACAGAATCAACCAAACTCCACTTCCTTTTTCAGTGAGTTATATTAAAAGTGAGCTTTAATATTGTAAGTGTCCGCAGCTCCACAGTGGCCAGCGGGCCTCGGCTCCTCGTTTTTAATTAGTGGTAGAATTTGTATGATTGAAAATTTAGAGCCGTAATTGAAGAGAATTGAATTTAAATATTCGTGTTATTTCCGCCAGCGTCCTCTCCCTCCCTCCCCCCACTCTCTCTCTCTCTCTCTCTCATTCCCCTCGTTTCCTCTTCCCTCCCTGGAGCGGGGAGAGGAACCATGGTGAGGATTGTATGATGAACTGTGTATTTGTTTAGGAGAGGGTAGGGAAGAATTCGCTCACAAAATTACCTTTAAAACTTTGCTGTTCTGTGGTATAGCGTCACTCAGCCCTGAGACACCAGAGACAATTGTCATCAGTAACCCAGACTTCAAGACTCCTTAAGGTAGTAACTGTCTTTCTCTCCAACTGACTTTGCTCTCAGCTTAGGTTTAGAATGGATAGGGAGGGAAGCTAACTCCAGTAGCCCAGCAGATAAGCCAGCAGATATTAACCAAGGTACATAGCACCGATAAGCCAGCTTAATCGCCGATTTATGGCACTGGTGGGACTTCGAAGGCTTAATTGGTGAGCGAGTCATCGTCTGACAAAGAGCAGCATCAGAAGACATTTTCCTGACGATCAAAACACTACCAACACTACCACTGCCACCACCTCTACATAAGACTTGACTGGCGCCCTCCACATCTTTCAGAAATATACTGGAAAATAAGAGCTTCCGACAGAAGGACCGATGAGCAAATGGGATATTATCACATGCAAGAATACTCCGAGGTAAAGACAAAATAGATTAGGATAATCATTGTATTGAAGATGTAACAAGAACCAGAGGACATGACTGGAAACCACTCCCCCAAAAGAGCCAGAAAGACATGAAGAAACACGTGAATGATTAACCAGGAGGAACAAAATAGAGCATTAACTCCATATAAGACCTGAACACGACCCGGGCTCTATCATGTCTGTTGGATAAAAGTTAAAAATGCGGGACCGAGGGCTAGAGATAGCACTCCGCAACCTTGAGTAGATAATTATGGGGCATAAATCAGCACTGAAAGCTAGGAACAATTAACACTTGTTATGCACGTATGAGAGCGCGCATAAGCAAGAGTAATTTGTCATATTAATACTTCCTTATATAAAGAAAAGCCTAAGACTTAATACGATAACCAAGGCATTGTTAGAGGCCTTTATCCTGCATTATGTTTGAGATTGTCTCCCTATATCACATCTGGTTAAGTATTTTCTTTTTTGACCAAGTGTTTAATGGCAGTGCTAAAGCTCGTCGCTACAAGCTAGCATCCTGCAGATATTGCTGGCGACTTTGCTGACGAGGAAAACACACCTGATGGCTGTTCTTTCAGGTGCGGTAGTGGTAATGATGCGGCGCAAATGCTTACTACAGTCTGAAACGAGGTATGGTGGGAATTTCTAGCGGGTGACTACTCTTATAATATAGTTTCACCCTCTTTGAGGCACTGGGTTGGCAAGCCCAGAGAATGACACAGGTGGTAACCTAGCATCACAAAGTATAAAGTCCATAGGACATACATAAACGTCGTGGAGCATATTTATATAACTATCACGCGATACTCATAAACGCCACAGGATGTGGCGTTTATGCATTTAGACGTAATCTAATAATTATGTCTCTCTTGGTCGTGTTAGGGTGTGCATGGAAGACAACGAGGTCGTCCTCAGTTTCCTGTATTATTTAAGAAGGTTTAATGGTTAAATACTCCTAGCCTGTGTTTAGGACATCAATGAACGGGGACTGGTTATTCCTTTCCTCTCTTCTTCAAGGTACATGCAGTTTCCTGAGATCTTGATTTCTTCTCCAGATGACTGAACGTGTTGTGGAGTGACTAGTTGTGTTGGTTCAGTGATGTCTGTTGTCACTGCAGCTGCTGGTGGGAATCACTGTCTTGGTGTTCCTCTTGCCTCTCTCAGGTGGAAATATTGCCCAGGTTCTCGGTTGTTTGTAGGAATTGGGTTAATACTTTAGCTATATTCTGCTTTATATGGTGTGGGAAAATCCCACCTCCCCCAAAAAATTTCCATTGGCGAGAAATTTTCAGGGGGGTAAGATCATATTAACTTTGGTAACAGATGCCGGTAGATTGGATTAAAACGATTTGTGAACAAACTCTAGCGCATATTTATTCTAAAACTTTGCGGTCCTGGGAACTTGATCACTTGTAACACAGAGGATTAAATAATAGTATATACATGCGGAAAGTGGGATGCGAGTGACACCTGGTGACCTGGTTCCTGAACTGTGATGCCGAATACAGTGACAGGGAGAATATCGTATTGTTTCTGTAACACTGCAACGAGTACAGTTTACATTTACATCAGTGCTGTACCTACGTTTTCCCCTCGTTCATAAATATGATGGGGATACACATTTTTTAGTTTAAAGACAGTATGAATATTCACTTTTCAAGAAAACCAGTTCCATATATCGTCTACGTAGCATAGTTATGGTGTTGCTAAGAGGAACAAATCATAGCCACCTCCAGCAACATAAAATTACTGAGGTAAGTAAACATTAGTTATTTTACTCCTCAATGACAGTGTCTAAACCAGTTGTACAATGCTCGAGGGATTCAATGTCTCTTGGGGTAATCGCGAAGATGATTATACCTTAAGATGACACAGATGACCCTGACATCATGCACCACACACATCACCACCTCCTGACCCGAGTCCATTTCACCTGACAGCTCTCCATTTCACTTGACATCACCACTTCAACTGACATCCCTACTCTACCTGACCTATCTCCACTTCACCTGATGTTCTGCTTCGCCTCACTTATCCCTGTTTCAATAACCTCAAACATTCTAAATATTACCCGTATCTGTAGTCCATATTCTATAGTAATAACCGAGAGATGGACATTCAACTTCGTCTCAACATCAGTCATTTAGTGGGTTAAATGTGTATGTCATTATTCTCACTAATTAGGACTCAGTCTCAGTGCAAACAGGAGTCATTATGGTAAAGAACGAAACGTACTCATGTCATCAGGGAACACCAGGCGGGTTCTAGCACTGTTCCTCACACTGACAAACTCACTTTCATATTCTAAATATTGCCCGCTGCAACAAACGCTGTCTTTAAATACAATAATAAATATTATTCAGATTAATGTGTGTGTGTGTGTGTGTGTGTGTGTGTGTGTGTGTGTGTGTGTGTGTGTGTGTGTGTGTCCAATAAGTCGAACTTCCTTAAAAATTTGACTTTTTCCCAAAGGTTTACAGATTGATCCAATTTTTTCGTTGACAGCTATGTGAAAAAAACTATTTTTTTTACCAAACCTAAATTAGAAACCTAACCCAACGTAATTTTTTTTAGCCAAATTCTACTCAATATATCACAAATCAGTTTAAATTACTTAATGAACAAAAAAACTATAATTGATTTTATGTAATATGTTCAGATTTTTATATATTACATAAATAAATTTTCACTGTGTTTATTAGGAAGAAATTACCTTTTTTTTTAGACCTAACTTGCTGGTTCACCTTATTAGGCACTACCCAGGTCAGTTTACCTGGAGTTTACCTGGAGAGGGTTTCAGGGGTCAACGCCCCCGTGGCATGCAAATATGACCTATAGCTTTATTATATATTGTGCTAGGTTTATATTCGTAATTTGACGATCATATAAATCGTCTGTTTATATAAATACCCGCGATAATTATATACGTCCTGTGGCATTTATAGGAGTCTCGTGATGGTTACATATGTGCTCCAAGACGTTTATATAAGTCTTATGGACGTATATAAACGTGATGGTAAGTTATCACCTGTGTCATTATTTCTTCCCACTGACGTTTATCTGCCACTTATAATGTCGTTCACTTACGACACAAATTGTTCACTTAGAGGTTCATTTGCTCACTTATGCCATTTGTTCACATGTAGCATCATTTGTTCACATGTGACGTCGTCCGTTCACCTGAGTTCTCTCTCACACATGCTTCATTCTCGTTCCTCTGGCCTCTGTTCTCCTCCCTTAAAGTGAACAATCACCATCACCTGTCCAAACATTATCCTCCAACTGAATTTAAGCAAAATAGGGATGGTGTGACCACCGTAGACCTGACGCACAATAGACCCATGTGAACTGTGAAAGGTTGAGAGTATCGAGGGGTAGTGTGGGTGGGTGGAGAGGCTGTGTGGGTGGTTGGTGGGGTTGTGTGGTGGAGGAGCGGCGAGGCTACATAATGGTAGTTATTGTGATGGAGATGACGACTACGGTCCAGAGTACGTGGACTTTATGATGAACGAGTCCACTAGCCAATCTGGGTCTTATATGGTGGTGGTGGTGATAGTGGTGGTGGTGGTGATAGTGGTGGTGGTGGTGGTGATAGTGGTGGTGGTGGTGATAGTGGTGGTGGTGATAGTGGTGATAGTGGTGGTGGTGATAGTGGTGGTGGTACACAAGCGAATCGACTAAGAAAAGGAAATACTGTATATTTCTTCCTACAACTCTACTGCCTAACTAGCGTGTTCCTGACATGGCATCAACTACACATGAGGTGCATACATTTTCTCGCTCTATAAACCTGCCTTCCAATCATTTTTCTTTATCGAGGCTGAAGAAGTTATCTGTTGCGTATCTATACACAAACCAGCTTCGTTTTCCGTGTGTCTCCAAGTTGGATATTGCTTAGTACGTACGTGTACACACTCACACACACACACACATATATATACGTATACATATATATATATATTATATATATATATATATATATATATATATATATATATATATACACATACTTATATATTCTCTTCTTTATTTTCATAGTATAATATTTACATATTGATGTTTTTGCCCCGTGAACTTTGGGACCTCAGGAGGCCAAGATGGCCGCCGGCCTTAAACTTTGAGGAGGAGGTATTAGAAGCGCTTATAAATATAGCATTGTTACATATCTGGAACTAGCAATTTTGATCTTACCCTCTGGCTTCTTCATTTTCTATACTGCTGCTGTCCATGTCTCAGAAATTAGCAGTATTGGTATTGCTATTGATTGCGCTATTGTTTACCTCACGAAATCGTAATGACACGATTGCAAACAAACCATACAACGGGTGGGGTAGAACCCGCGACCAGAGAGTCTCAAAACTCCAGACCGTCGCGTTAGCCACTGGACCAACTAGCCACAATAAGATTCATCCAGTGGCTAACGCGACGGTCTGGAGTTCTGAAAGACTCTGATCGCGGGTTCTATCCCCACCCGTGGTATGGTTTGAATTATAATCGTCCTTGTTTGAGCGTGGTTCCTCCGAAGGGGATGAAACAGCCCAGTGTGGTAGAGACTTTTCGCTCAGTGTTCTGTTTTATCAAGGCTTGATAAAGTTCAAAACTGAGCGAAACGTCGCCAGAATATTGACTTGCTATGTATACTGTGTCTTGTCGGCACTCTTTGCCAGTCCCCAAGGATGGGTAGGCTAGCTCCAGTTTCTTGGATCAAGAGCACTTCACCAGGAGGTTTGAGCACCCACTCATATTTCTTACGTCTCTCTCTCTTTCAGAAGTTGACCCGGGTGTTGACAGTCGTGGAGTGGAAGATGGGGGGAGCGAGGGGTCGCCGCTACGACCACCCTCCCCCTCCAGCACAACAGGAGGGGGCGAGGGCCCCCAACACGCCCCTCCACCCCCGGCCTCCCCCGTCAAGCCAAGAATCTGGTCACTAGCGGACATGGCTTCCTCCTCGTCGTCACCCACGTCGCCGTCATCCACCCTGGCAGGAGCTGTTGGCAAGATGAGCGTTCACCGGCCGCTTCACCTGGAGGCGTCGCCCTACGCCCGTCCCTTGCCCATGGCCCCACGGCTGCCCTCCCCGCAGGAGGCGCTGCTGCAGGTCTACGCGAAATCTTTAGGCCTAGCGCCTCACCATACTCACACCTTCGCCTCTTTACCACCCGGCTTGAACGGCTTAGGAACCCATCTCTCTCCGCCAGGTATGGAAGCCCCGCTACCCGCTACCCTAGGGGCTCCAACCTACACTACTGCCCCCTTACAACCTCCCACCGTCAGCAGACCCGTGGCCACACGCCCACTGCCGCCCATATCACCCTCTTCCCTGCATCACACGCTCCCTGGAGGCGCTAAGATCACGCCTGCGCCGCCCCCCGCGCACAGGCCGGAAGGTTAACCTCATCCCCGGTACGTAGGCCTATCCGGTTTCTTTATTCACTAGGCCTAGTTACCCCGTCACCCTGAGGCTTGGTCAAGCTTTAACTGTTTCACAAGTTTGCTATGTGGAGGTGGATCTCGCCTCTGACACGTGTTTACACGTGTTGGCCAGCTACACGTGTTGGCCAGCTGCACGTGTTGGCCAGCTGCAAGTATTGGTCACCCGCGCTTCTTGGCCACCTGAGGATATTGCCAACTGTGTAATCAACAAAGAAAAAAATATCTCGTAGCATATCAGTTGTAGTGACAATTTATAGTTGACGCAGTGGACGTCATTGTGGTGGTGTGGGAGGCACGTCGTTGGCTGGCCGGAGACGGGAGTATCTCTTGGACACTTGACACTTGTGAGGAGGGAGGGGGGCCGAGCACAAACCATTTTTTTTTTCATCAAAAAAAGAGAAAATTAGCAGGCCATGAGAGTTGAGAAACTTAATGGTATTCAGACAGGTCAAGACGTCTCACGGACGCTGCTAGCACCAGTGCCAAAGAAACAGCACTAGTGAAGGTGCCAGTGCAACAGAGCGCCAGTGAAATGTGTAGCAAAGGTTCCCTGCCTCCGGTGATGCACCAGTGAACTCAAACTCTACGTCAGGCTAAATTTTAATCGAACTCACTGTTTCACAGAACACCAGACGAAGCTTCGCCACTCTCTCTCCCCCCACCTGGCGACAGCTCCCTCAACCCTGGCTGTGGTCCGCCTGTCATAACGTTCAACCACTCAGTATAGTCTATAAATCTACTTCTATCTGCCAAAGTTACCACACACACACACACACACACACACACACACACACACACACACACACACACACGCTCCCATGTGTTTCCCTAGTGTTACTGTCCTTCCTTCAATCAATATACGAGTATTTTGTTTATCACAGCAAAACATCGTTCCTCTGTATAAGAGTTAAAAACAAAAAGGCTGACGATGTTTACCAAACATTGGAGCATCAGGCAATGTTGTCTGTATGTGTGTGTGTCAACATCGTACTTTCATGTCTTGGAAGATTGTTCAAATGTAAACAAAAAAAAAAAAAAAAAAAAAAAAAAAAGGAATAGAGATGTCTTTTAATCATGTTTAACGGTAATATTCATAATAACAGAGTTTACAGAAATGTTAATTTGTGTGTACTGGCTCCGTTGTGTCAACTGGTGTTTCAGCTGTACCACGAACATCGGGGTAGCAACCCGCTGTGTACATACCTCGTAAACATGACAACAGAAAACGGTATTTACTAACAAGACGTATCTTCGGGTACGTTAGGTAACCTCATGTTTACATGATATGCTAGAAAAATCACTATTAACTAAGACTCTCCATCAATCGTATCATCTGGTCTTTCCTGCTTGAGAGGACTCAGACGCATGTGCAACATCTTGGTAATTTTTATTAGACGTGTCGCCAGCCAGTGGCTCTTTCAGTGATGGTCTCCCGTCGGAATCGCCAGATTCGTAACATTATCACCTCCATACGCTAACCGCGGAGGCTGTCACGCTTGATCCGAGGAATGGGAGGGTGGCTCTCATTCTTTAGATCAAGAACTTCCTCCCCCAAGCAGAAAGAAAGAAGAAACACAATCTTGAAGCCACTGACCACGACTTAACGATCCTTCAATAGTGATTTTTCTCTCGTATACAACAACGTTACTACAAAAATTTATACTTACACAGCAAATTAAGTTGGAAAAACAAAAGGTCACCTCCTATTGTAAATACCACTTTTTCATTATCAATCTTCTTGACTTACCTTTGCCATCTTGAATATAAACACTGTCAGCTCCTACCAAGAAGAGAAAAATGTAATCAGGAGTTACATTATTACCTCAGCATGTTTTTATTTTTATTGTAAATGTTATGTTAATATCAAATTATTGTTT